>NW_010329376.1:0-27402 GCF_000700745.2 Antrostomus carolinensis | reverse complement strand
TGAGTGGTCGAGTTTTCCCACTGCGACAGGATAGGACTGGTCCATTATGAAGGTAATTCTACTAATCTTTGGAAACATGCTTTTTGACTAGCAATTGCAGCAGGAGATGTTTTATTGCAATTTTTGACTAATAGTTTCTTCCACAGACACAACTTAGTTCTACTTTAATAACTGTCTCAAAGAGTAAAGGCAAGTGGAAAATGAAGAAACATGATGTGAAATAATTAAAACAAAAACTGGCTGTAAAGTTAAGAACTTTACTGGCTGTAAAGTTAAGAACTTCTAGTCTGAAAGTCTAGAAGTTGATTTTTCATCCACATCATTTACCTTCTAAGAAAGGATAATAGGAAATGCAGAGTGTCCTACTCTCAGAAGAGAAATATGTCTGGATCATTGCACAAGCCATCTGGCACTAGCAGGGTTACAAATCAGGAGAGAATAGTATCCTAACACATAGTGTCCACAGCTATAATCAGCTTGTAAAGCCATTCATACAACAGAATGCCAATGGCTTAGCTGTCATATAATCTTGGACCTGTGAGACTCTATTCCAGAAAACATGTTACTCTAAACAGGAGATAAAAAGTAAATGCAGAAAGAATAGGGAGTACTATGATATGATTGGGTAATATTGGTCATCGTGGCAGACAATGATCACAATACATCCACCATGTGAGGCTTTAACAGGAATCTCAGCAAAGGCAGTTCTTAGTGAGAATTTTTCAGAAAGGTGATGAGGTATCTTGCAGATGTTTTATGCAAAAATAGCATATGATGGTAAATGTCCTCAAGTACAGTAAGTGTGGGCTTTTTTGGGTTTTGTTGTCTTCATGGTTGATATATTAGTGTGCTTAGATTCCTGTAGGAATCTCCAAGTTCAGATGATGGTGATGTCATTACTGACATGTGTATCATCATCATTACATGGATGACACAGTCAAGATTCTCCTTATTAACAAGACTTTCTCCCTCACTTCCTTTTAAACCTAAAAAGATAGTAAGGGAGAAAGTCTACTAATGCTTGCTAGAAAAATCTAACAAGTTGGTGAAAGAGACATCATGGGTTCATTTTCAACAAGAAACAATATTTTAGTAGGAAATGAGATGCATACTAATTATATTCCACAGCAAATGAAAGATAAGTGGTAAAGCAGAGGCAGGTACAGATGGACTGTGAATTGCCTAAAGAGTGAAATAGCTTGTTCTTTTGATGTAGAAGAGATGGCAACCAGAAGAATATATCCCAACTATCTTGTTCATTCAGTAAATTAGAAAACTACCTTTTTAGCTGCTTTTTTAATAGATAAGAGCTGAGTAATGCTGAATAGATCAAATCAATGGCACTCAACTTCTGATGCATTGTTGTTTTGTTTTTTTTTTTCATTTAGGGATTATAAAGATAAGTGTTTGTTTTGTTTGTTTTAGGGAAACTTAGTGAAAGAACTTCCACCATTTTCAAAATATCCTGCAGTTCCTCTGACAGCACTATGTACAGACATCTCCACTAAAATGCTCTTGGCAGGCAGTAAGGGTGAGTAAACATGTTAGTTATTCTGTTCAGGCCAGTTTGTAGCACCACAAAATACCATGTTGTCAATGTGCCAGAAATGTCTGCTAAAAACAAGCAAAAATTTCACATCCATGGTCATAAAACTAAATTAAAAAATGCAGCTGTGGCTGTACCAAGAGACATGATTTGGGCACTGATATGGAGTGCACAGTAATGGCTTCAGCAGTACATTGCTATATAAAGAAAGAAAGCACTTGTGGTCTGTGCTAGCAGCTCATCATTAGATTTTTAATTTCACACCAAATCTGGCTTTCATTTGGCAGAAAATCCAAGAGTTTATCTGTCTGGTTCTCCTCCAAACCTTTAGAATCACCCTGGCAATTTTCCTCTTCTACATCTGTCATAGGAGATTTTTGTCCTTTAATGTGACACTTTTCTTCTAAAATACCTATTAGAATTTGTTCCTGCCGGCTTCCTGCTCTTACTCTGTCAGAAGCTGGATGAAGCAAGGTTTTTTTCCCCATTTGTTTCAAAACTGAGCAGTAGCTTGACATTAATGCTGAAAATGAAGAGGAGCTTCCACTCCCCATTGATTAATATCAGTAAATGAGTTCAGGGATGCAGCATGCACTGAACAGGGTTTTAATTAGTGGTGGAAAAGTATCCACCTTATTACCTAATCATCTGATACTCTCTCTTTGTCCTTTTGTGTTTGTGCCACTGTGTATTTGCTTTTCAAGCTTTCTGCACCATTCTTTTACCTGCAGTGCTACTACCCATTTTTTGTTCCCATTATAGATTTTTCCTTGTTAGGAAAAGGTCAACTTCTCTGTCAACCTCTTTGCTCGCTTGCAAATGTACAGTCCTAGAAACCAGATGTGACTAGTATGAAAGTTGGAATTACACAAAAGATTCCTCTGTCTACTAGTAGAAATGAGAGATAAGAGGCAATTTCATCAGGAAAGAGGGAGCCTAGGCAGGAAACTGAGCAGCTGTGGGCCAAAAGGAATATGATTCTTTGATTCCAGCTTCACATGAGTGCACTAAAAGCTTGTAAAACATTAAGCTTTCATTATGTATACAATTAATCAAACTTTGTCCATTTTAGCAGGATTGAAAAACAGTTTAATCCCAAGGAAGCTCTCATATCTAGTTTGTGTAATAGATAACTGTCTTGACAAGATGACTTTTATTTTTTACTTGTCATTTAAAGAAAAAATTTTACGTTCTTTCCATTTCAAACCTATCCAGTTAATGACACATTGCTCACAAAGAGTATATGTATTTCTTTGCATATTAATGAACAGTCCATTATTTTCTACTCTGTGCTTGACAATGAGACAGTGACATTCACCTTAAAATAACTTTCACTGATCTGTGATCTCTGCTTTATTCTGCCCAGTGTTTACCAAGAGCATATGGTAGCAACTAGTGAATGTGTAGCACTACTGACATTTATTGATGTTTTTCTTTTTCCTTTATTAAACAGAGGGACATATTATGTGCTGGAGTATTGCCTCATTCTTAGAAGATCCACAAAATAGTAAAAATGTAAGGAAAAATCTGACAATTTTTTTAAACTTCAACAGTATAATAAAATAAGACAAACGGAAAAATGGATTCAGAGCTCTACAGGGACTAAAAATGTTTCCTGCATATAAAGGCCAAGTCTTTTGCTTGAAATAGTAATTTGATGCTGTGAAAAACAAGAAAAATATAAGTAAAATGCTGTTAGCATTATTCCATTTTGTTCAAAAAGGCTACATTAAGAATGAATTTATCCACATACCCTGATATTTCTACCATATGCCATTTGCAGGCTGTTTCATGGAGGGATTACCATTTCACCTTTTTTAATTTTCAGAGAGCCATGCTCATAAATCCACTAAGCAACCATGGTGGCATACAGAACTGCCTGAAATGTGGTTATGTTGCTTTTTTTCCTCAGCAAATAAAGGAGAAGCTCTGCTGGAGGGCACACTCTAATGAAGTGGTTGACTTATTTCATGAAGAGGAGAAAAACGTGGTAGTGACAGCATCCATTGATGGTTCAGTCAGGTACAAAAATGACTAATACTTCTTACTGATGTTGCCAGTCAGTTGAACTGTCTCAGAAGTTCTTCTTGCTGGACTTGTATATAGGCTAGAACTTAAATAAAATACAACATTGGCTGCATTTTCTGTTCTCCACCTGAAAGAACTATTTTTTTAATGTTATACTTCTAGTTTTGTCAGGAAATCAGACTTTTTGCAGACTGTCATTTTCTTTCTGCAAGGTCACCTTGAATGAATAGGTAACAGTTCCATAATTTTAGAAATTACCTCCTGTTCTAATCCTATTTTAGCTTTCAATACTTGTTAAATTGACATGGGTCCTAAGCATTGCATCTAACCAATGCTTATGCAATTAAACCATTCCAGTCTGAAGATGCTTTAGAAACAACTGTAATTCTTTATTGGCTAATAAGTACATTTGAAGGAGTTTCCTTTGTTTTTTGGGGGGAATCAATGAGTAAATCTTGTGTAGATCCTGATCTGTTGGCAGCACCTTACTGTAGGAGCAATTGAGGTTATTGGTGACTTTACTTCTTAATTTCATAATTATAAAGATGAACTGTTTATTTGTTTTCTGATTTTGACAACATCCTTCTGAGATGTTTTCACTCTTAAGTTATATATATTATAAACAATGAACTTCAATCTCATTGATTTTTTTTATGATTATCATACTGAACTCTAGAACAGTGCTGCAGAACTTGATCATGTAGATAGATATATTGTCACTTTTGTTCTACTTCTAAAATTATCCATTGTTCCTTTCTGTCCTTTGTCACTGCTTCTACTATGTCTGTAGGCTCTGGCATGCCACGAAGGGATACTATTTTGGCTACTTCGGACAACCTAGAAAGTTTGAATTATCAGATATCAGTCGGGTGATTTTGCCTTGTGACGTTAATGACTTCCCTACTATAATTAAAGCAGAAAGCAAGCGTATGGAAAAGAAGAAGAAGTTTGAATATCCTCTAATGCTGGACAAGGACAAGTAAGATCTTGTACATTTACATATATGTATGGCTGGGAGAACATTTCTGAAAATATACTTTAAAAGCACCTTTCACCTGAAGGTCAGAAAAAATATTAGTATTTTCTATGAGCTATTTGGAAAAATCCTTTTAAAAAATCTTTTTACACAGCATGGAAAAATCTCTTAATTGTTATGACTAGGTGACAGTCAGGATTAGCTGATGTTCAGGATTTGAATTCAGTAATAGTGATGACTAGATAAGTGGGTCAGATTTTAGCCTAATCAGAGTCTGTAAGTTATGTACACTGTTCAGGTTAGCAGCCTGTTTACTTTCCAGTTCCACAAGCTGATACACTTCTGGGATAATAAAAAATGTATTTAAAAAGCTTAATGTGAATAGTCTCAACTCAAACCCAAATCTTTCTGTAAGAATAAACCCAATTTAGTCTTTCACTTTCAAAAATGGTCCTCTTAAGTTTGTTGGGATGTTATGGATACATTCACATACCTCTGATCATGACATTCTGACACTGACATAAATACTGCATGTTCAGTAGCAGTGTTGGACCTCTATACTTCTAGGCAGAGTTCTCAAGTGATGTGGATCAGTTACAAGTCAAGCTGGAGAGCCTTGGCCCTCTAGCTTAAGTCATATTTCCAGTCCTGGAGCTCCCTGCTTCATTAATTAGTAGGTTAATTGGTGGGTTGACCAAGTGAACATAAATACTGAAGCAGGAATCTTCAGAGGCAACATGCACATTGCCTTTAGTAACAAAGCAGTCCAAATTTGGGAAAAATTACTTCATGGCTTACAAATTCATGCATGCTTTAGTGGTAAGTTTTCATATAGCATGTGCATTCTTAGGCTGCCGTTTAACCAAAGCACTTTGGGACAATGGGAAATCTCTAAGGTGCTTTACTGTTACCCCATTTACATCGGCATCCTGCTAACACTTATTATTCCATAGAGATCTTACTAATGTGAGTAGTGTCACTGAAGTCAGAACACTAACTCATCAACATAGAGAAGTGCTTAGCTGTGTTTGAAGGACTAACCCCTGTAGTCCTTTTGAATAGTCAGCAGCTAGTTTGAAGCCTCTGGAATCAAAGATACTAAAATTAAGGCAGCTAACCTTAAAGTAACTTTCCATAAATTACATGCCCATGTCAAACTGAGGGTACTTTTTGAGGACCTTTCAAATATTTCAGTAAAGGAGAATGGCTATCAGACACATTCATTACACAAACTGGAAACAAATGAGAAACCTGCTTAACTGTGCAAAGAACTGAAAAAAAAAAGGCGGATACACACTGCGCAATAGAAAGTTTCAATCTTATCATTCTATTTACTTTGTGTGCTGTCACCTCAAGAGTAATTTTATTCTTCTGGATTAATTGTACCAAGTAGTGTAATGGATAGCTGGGCAACCATCAGCCAAAAGGCTGTGTTACTTACGAATGCTAGGTTTTGTTCTTTACAGGATACAGGAGCTTCTCTTGGGTGAAGTCAGTTATCTTCATGATGCTACTACAATTCACTTATTGGATAGCTGTCATACAAGTCAATAAGGAAATATTTTAGAATTTCAATTAACAAATCAAGTTCTAAATGCTATTAACAGATATTCTCCAAGTGTTCATATACCTGAAAAAGTAAAAACACAGCTGAATAGCATAGGTGCTTCCAGTTTAAACAAGTGGCTCAGGTGATCTATTGAAAACTGTCAGCAAATAGATAGATCCATCCAGAAGAACAGTCTCAGTTTCTCTCTGTAGTTTATAATTCCTTAGCTTGTGTGATCTGACTTAATTTTTCTGATTATAAATGAAACTGAGTTAGTCTACACTAACAGACACTCTACTCCAGATCATTTTTTCTTGTGATTAACTTTGGAAAACAGATATATGAGCAGAGGAAACCTTCTTTGTTATGGAAGTGGCATACACGAATTGTAGTCAGAACTAACAGAAATGCTGAAAAGCCATTATCAGACAGTGAGTTAGCACCCAGTTGTGGTAACTAGTATTTTTTATATTAAGATTTCCAGCCCCACAAAGATGACAAGCCAGTGCCTGACAAAGTGTTAGTGAACCAATTCATGACACCTATGAAGGTCCTAATATAAATTCTATTTTGAAGATATATGGAATAATTTATACTTCAAAATAATTTTATTTTGTAATTAGCTAAGAATGTTGCATTCAAAACTGTCATTTTGATAGAAGCATCAGATTTTTTCTGTCTTGTGTGTACAGGTGGCGTTCACTGACCAAATCACCTTCAGTTTTAAACAAGCCTAAACATGTGGACATAATTCAAGACTTTAAGTATTTCAAAGCTCTGGTTTCACCAAAGGTAGTCAATGCATATCACAAATTTGTTTCTGTTTTGTGCAACATATAGGAAATGCAACTGTATTCCTTATTTAGAAATTAGGCATAAATATCCCTACATATCTTTCTCTGTCAAGGCAAATGCTAGAACAAAAAATGCATAAACAGAGGGATCAAAAAACTCTGTTTTTCATCCTCATTGTTTCACACTTTCAAATTCCAATTTAGAAGGTAGCACACAGAAGGTTTTTTGTTTTACAGCATTAAAAAAACCTAGAATTTTCACATGCTCCAACAGAAATTCTAAATATCTTAAGTTTACTTAAAGGAAGCATGAAAATACCAGAAAAACAGTGAATCCCTGGTTGTACACAATAGTTCTTTCAGCATTCCCATGAAATAAGAAACCAGAAGAGTTCTGAGTTAGTTTAGATATAGTTATAAATAATTTCTACAACTCTAATTGAATAATGGTGGAGATCCTCCATCTTTACCTGGCTTAGACCTTGAAAGTCATGGGAACAGATAAAACTTCTTCTCATGCAATTGTATTAGAAAAGGAAAAAGATACATATCCTAAGCCAAAAAAGCTTCCATTAACACCTTTCTGACCATTCTTCCCCAAAGGTTAGTGGCCAACAGCTAGTGAGGTGTATGAACTCTTAACATCCTCTCCTACAGTTTGTGGTACCGTGAGTCTCCTATGTATCACAATCTGATATCCTAATGCAGCCAGCTAAGGTCCAAACAATAGTCAGTAAAAGACAACATTACTCCATGTGACCAGGTACTTCTCTGTGTACTTTGGGTGAAAAGATGATAAAGTGAGTGGAACACACTTCTCCACTGTGTATTGCGCTGTCTTGACAGACAGTTCATAGAATCACAGAATAGTTTGGGCTGAAAGTGACATTTTAAGGTTATCTAGTCCAACCCCCCTGCAGTGGGCAAGGACGTCTTCAACTAGATCAGGTTCCTCAGAGCCTCATCCCCAACCTTGAATGTCTCCAGGGATGGGGCATCTACCACCTCTCTGGGAAACCTGTTCCAGTGTTTCACCACCCTCACTGTAAAAAAATTTCTTCCTGATATCTAGTCTAAATCTACCCTCTTTGAGTTTAAAACCATTACCCCTTGTTCTATCGCTACAGGCCCTGCTAAAAAGTTTGTCCCCATCTTTCTTATAGGTCCCTTTAAGTATTGAAAGGCTGCAAAAAAGTCTCCCCAGAGCCTTCTCTTCTCCAGGCTGAACAACCCCAACTCTCTCAGCCTTTCTTCATAGGAGAGGTATTCCAGCCCTCTGATCATTTTTGTGGTGCTCCTTTGGACCTGCTCCAACAGGTCCACGTTTGTCTCGTGTTGAGGACTCCAGACCTGGGTGCAGTACTCCAGGTGGAGTCTCACCAGAGTGGAGTAGAGGGGGAGAATCACCTCTCTCAACCTGCTGGACACACTTCTTTTGATGCAGCCCAGGACATAGTTGGCCTTCTGGGCTGTGAGTGCACATTGATGACTCATGTCCAGCTTTTCATCCACCAGTACACCCAAGCCCTTCTCCAGAGGGCTGCTCTCAACGTTCTTCCTTTCTCACTTGTCCTTGCTGACTGGAACACCAATGATACAAGATCAACTCTCATCCTGTCTGGGTGCTTCACTATTTGAAGCTAGTGGATTACTTGCCACTAAGCAAAGGTAGTCAAACATGCAGTTTTAAGGCATTCTGTCATTTGACCCCAAGGCAGCTAAAAGTTAACAAGCTCCCTTAAGTCCTTTATACCAGTCACAGATGCTGCACAATCTCAAGTGGCCTAAGTTTAAATCACAGGGAAACTGATGTATCTGCTTTTGTGCTGTTGGAGCATGCACTACAAAGGAGCAGCGGGTCCCCTGCTGTTCAACAGCTGTTAGATACAGCACTGTGTAACAGAGAACAGTGTTAGTGGGACAAATCTGTTGATGCTGGGTATAAAACGTGAAATTTACTGTAGCAGAGTACATTGTGGGACAAGTCAGTAGAGATGGGCTCTGCTTTGGGTTTTACCCAGTCATTTGAAAAGAGGACTCACTGTAGGTGTCATAGCAGAAGATACATGATACACATTAGCACTGGAGTCCCCTTCTGATTAAGCTTTTGCTAAGAAAAATATTTTATTTCCTATCATTTGCCTCAGAGCAAAACAAACCAGTGGACTTCAGTTTGCACTTCAGACTACAGGTGTGCTATTCAGGGGCTGTGCAAACACCTAAAGGACATAATTAGCTCACCATAATTCAGTTGTCCTGTCTTTCTGCAATGGGTGATGCCTAGTAATTAATGCACATGAGTAATGCTTAGAGTTGACAGACACTGGAACAGATTCCTTTAGGAATGTTTTACATTGTTGAAGATGTGGTATCTCTTAAACTGTTACTACTGCAACACACTCAGTAATGTATTAGTAGGACCATGAAAAAATGTAAGTATAAAATCTCTGTATAATGTACCTTTTCAAATTAAACTCGTTTTCAAATTTGATGGAAACAAGAATTCTTTGCAATATTTAAAGCTGTAAGTGCATTTTTTTTTTCCTTTTTGGAGGACAATAAATTGGCCTCCTAGGGTGAAATCATGACTATAACAAGTCTCAGGATTCATGTGAGTGTGGATGAACTGTCAAGGTACCTGAAGTACTTTTGCTTCAAAGCTTCCACCAGTTAACAGCACAAATGTCTTGTTTATCTGCATCTTTCCCAACTGGCTGCTGAAGTGTTTGTGATTTGCAAAACCCAACGGAAGGATAGCCAGACTGACAGCCCTGTAATGAATTGATAATCTGGGAGGGAGTTCTTTCTCCATTACTCCTTAGCTAGTCTTCCACTGTCCTCTGATAGCATGCATCCACTAAACCTGACAAGTACCCTGAAAATGATTCCTTTATTGAGCTTATCCAAGGTGATAATAGGTGAGAGAAATAAGTGTTTAAAACTAGCTTTAACTTAGGTAATAAAAAACATTTTCCTGTTAACTATCTTGATTTTGTGTCCCTTGAGAAGCTGGGATTTTGCTGGTTATGCATTTTCTATAGCAGAAGAATGATCCCCTCCTAATTAAAAGTTCAAGGCAGCCTTTATATGGTACAAAGAAAACTTGTGCATAAACCGTAATCTCTCTACATAGTAATGATACACATTTCTTCAGACAATATGAGTGTTACCATGCAATTCAATAACAGAAGTAACGTTTTCATTACATTTTGTCTTCAGCTAGTAATGCACTGACTTTGGCTTCCCTTGGTCAGATCCATAGACAACCTTTGGAAAGTTTTCAGACTGGAAACAGAGAGCCTGGTGCAGTATTTGGGTCTCTTCCTATATATGAGGTAAGCACAAGTGGGTTTTTTGTACTTTTTTTGGTGACATTCATACAGTGGAATCCATTAGCACTAGTAAATTATTACAGTCATGTACCCTGACATTCTACTGTTAACTCTCTGCTTCTTAATTTAATTTTCTAACATGGTTTGCATTACTACCTATTCAACTCCATTCTCCATTTGGCGGAAGCTTGAGAAGACAGTTGAAGAGAGCATGCTGCAAAGTGAGTATTCCAGACATTTACTTCTCCTGTTCAACCTCATGTCGTCAACTTTTTGCTCAGACTCGACTCTTTTAGCCAGCTTGCAAACTATTATCTGCACAAAGCTTTGCCTATTGTAAGTTAATACTGTTTTATGGGCACTATTGATTTGATTTATTGCAAGCTGTCTAGCAAGGCTTCCTAGGTTGTCCCTTCCATGGAACAAGACCAGAATGTCCACAGTCTTGTCTATGACACCTATCATGGGATGGAAAGTATCACCCCTAGCAGTGGTGCTGATCTCTTTCTATAGAGGGTACCTAGAGAACTAGCTTGGATGAGACTCCTAACATCTAGATGGCTAGTTAAGTGGGATGAAGAGGATACTCTTCACTCAAATATATATGACTTCATGCTTGTGTAGCTCAGAAAACAGAAAACTCAAGAGCACAATGTTCAACTAGTTGGCATATACGCTATTCTTCTGACCATTAATGCGCCTTGGAAATCTATGTTTTGTTTTCTTCCAGAAGAAGAAAATAAAGTACAGGGGGTCTTGTGCCTTGACAAGTTAAGAGCTGAAGGCAATGGCACTGCAATGGATTTACAATAAAATTAGATCAGACTTTTTCTGTGAGCTACAAATAATTTTTTGTCTGTGCTGTCACAAAACACTATCAAAGTGGTCTGTTCACCTGAATATATTCATTAGTTTTTTAAATTTTACCATTTATTTTTTAAAGGTCTTAAGTGGAACAAAGCTGAGACGTCTAGTCACACTGGATGGACAACGGAGACAGGTTTCAGTGGAGAATAAAGTCAAGACAAATAAACATAACATCCATCTTCAAGAAAGTAGATTAGCAGGTTCCTTATTTATTTTTTCTCTATTTTTTTCTGTTATATTTCAATCCATTTCATTATTAAGTAGAACAGAGAGAAATGAAATCTTTACTTCTATTACAGTCCTTCATGCAGAGAAAAAAATATAATAAAGGTAGCGTATGAATATAGCAAGATATTAACAGAAAAGTCTATCTCACTTCACTTTTTGATGGTTAAGAAGGAAAAGCACATTACTGTTATTAACTGCTTAAAGATTCAGAGCCATAAATCTTCAAAAATTCTTCTTTTGCTAGCCGTACAGACTTCTCTGAAGAACAAGAAATGTTATTCCACAGGTACTGCTCTAACCTTTCTCTCGTGTTTCAGGAGCTTTTATGTCCTTGGATAGGCAAAAAGTTGCTGAGATGTACCATATGCACACATATGCCACAGTATCCTATTCAAATGTCTTCCAGAAACATTTAGATTTCCCTGTTAATTATGTGGAGATAAGACAGAAGGAAGACTGACAACTGGGTTCAAATACTGAGAAACAGCCCTAATTAAAGATGCGGGGATTTAGGTCACAGCATCTTAGAACATTCCATCTTTAACTGCACTATTTTCAGCTGAGTTAACTTTATATTGATTAAACATAATTACAGACACAGAAAAAGCAAAAACCAAGCAAAGCTCCTTGCAATTGTTTTGTTAATGCTATGTGAACAAATCATCAGAACTATTATTCTGATACTTATTAGCACCAATATTTTTGTTTGTTAAGAAGAAACCTTGACCAGAACTATCAACAGAATTAAATGGCCATATTACCCAAAAAATTCACTTTCAGCAGCTCAGATTCCTTCTGGTTTACGCTACTTCATTTTAGAAATGCACTAACATGTCACAGTAGGAAAAATCTGTTTTGATAAGATTTTTTAAATTAGTTTTTCTGATCAATTTACTGCCTGTCAGTTCAGGTTTATGGGCAAAATCCTGATCCCTTGTTGCATCAATTTAAATCTTAGCAATGCAGATTTAAAACAGTAAAAAAAACATTATAGGTCAACTCAATTGACCAATTATTTTCATCATGTTTATTATATAGCACAAACCAAGCCTAGGGCATGGTAGATGTTTTTAAAGGAAGGTCAATGTATGATTCAGGGTGTAATGAAGATGAAAGTATAATAGCATTATTTTATCATTATTGTGATTCAATATGAACTCCTTACACTGAACTGTTGTAAACAAGACCAAAATTTGTAAAAGTTACTCGGCATATTTTAGGGAGATCAGAAATTGTATTCCTTTTCAGCAGTTGCCAGTGGCTGTTTGCTTAATGAGAGCCTAGTAACAATGTTGTTCGGGTGGATTTTGTGTTAATTGAAAATCCTAAACTATTCCCCTCTAGGATGTGCTAAAACCTACTTAACATCTTCCCTACTTTTATGATTGGACCCTGAACCCTTAATCTAAAACTGAACCTTTGGATAGCACTGGAAGAGGACTGGAAAATGTTGGAAAATAATCTCCTCATCAACATTTAAGAAACCCATACAAAGGTTTGTCCCTTCTCCTGTGGCAGAAGCTTTGCTCTTCTTATGCTTTATTCCCTATTTTCATCTAAATAGGAAAATCGAATCTTTAACTAGCACAAGTAATAATAGTGTCATATTGAGCAGCACCTTTCATCCTGTGCTGCATAATGAGCTGCCCTTCTGCTTGGGAAAGCACACAGCAAAAGAGGAAGGGATCTTGGGTTTACGCAAAAATCATTCATGCTAAAATCAGTGGATAGCCCATTCAACATCTAAGAATTAATTATGGCCCTGAGGACAAAGATCTTAACCAGGACCAGTGTAATATATATCATGTAAAAGAAAACACTTTTGCCTGAGATACCAGATTAGACATCTGCTTCCTTAGGGAAGATGCTGCAGGAACTTCAGCAATTGGGAATTGATAAAATTGAGTTTACACTCTGACAGAAAGATGTATGAATTTTAGTGCCAAAGGAGATTGGTTGTTCATCCAGTCTAACCTTCTGGGTGGCACAAGGCAGAGAACCCATCATGAATATCTTCTGTGGCCAAATGCCTATTTGTGTTGCTATTTTGGTTTCCAGGCAAAGGGAGCATCCTAGGGTTCTTAATGTACATTGCTGCCAGCTACTCGTCATGTCAAAACCACAGGTTTCCTCTCTGCTCCAAATCTGTCCAGTTTGGACTTTCATACTTTGGATATTATGCTGCCTTTTTTCTGCCAGATGAAGCTTCATCAGCCACCAAAAATCCTTCCCAGAGATTATTCTTTTTAATCAAAGAAGTTAGCGTCTGCTGTCCATGCTTCAGTCAACTTGTCCAAGCTGAAAGGAGAAGGCTTGGCATTTTAGCTGAGGGGCAGTGCACTGCAGCTTCAGGAGCCAGTTCAGGTCTGGAAGCAGTGTGTTACAGTAACATGGCAGAAGCAAAACACAAACAGTATTGTCCTTTACCCAGGTTCTCACAGCTTCCCAATTACTCGTGATAGCAAAGGTAACTGCCATTTGAGCTTTGTGAGACTCTCATTACAAGGCAGATTTCTGTAGCGTTTTTATCTCTTTCCATCACACATTGGTTATCTTTTTTTTATGTATCTGCCTCAGAACTCTATTTTCTACTCACAATCTTATGAGCATCAGATACGCAATAAGGAGTAAAATGCTTTGCTGTTTCTGCCCGTTAGTTCCTTGCTTTTGCTTGCAAAGAGCATGTTCATCCTTTAGGCCAGAAGAATGCATGCTGAGCTCATATTCAATTAATTATCTGTCATGATTCCATGAATTCTTCCTGGCATTTCAGCATTCCAGGACAGGAATGCACAACATGACACAGGTCACAGAATACATATTCTATCATCCTTTGTCTGGCTAAAGTTACAAATCCTTGCCAAGTGTGTCACCTTAGTGAGTATTTAGGATAATCCATGTAACTAGTGCCATTATTACCTACTATGTTTGGGAAAATAGTGGGGTTTCTATATTACTGGTAGTGAACAGTGTTTGATCTGCTGGCCTTCTTGGAAAGACTGTCTTCTGATGAGCTGAATATACAATAATTTGCAACGATTAACTGTCTTCAACTTGTTATAGGGCTGTGATGAATTTTGGGGTAATAACAGGGGTTTTTTTAGCAAAACATGCTGTGAGAGTATATTTAAAAATATTATGATCAACTGTACTGGATCTGGCTGGGATGTACCTAATTTTCTTCATAGGAGCCAGTATAGTGCTGTGTTCTGGTTTTGTGACTAAAAGAGTGTTTTGGCTATTGCTGAGCAATGCCTGCACAATATCAAGGTGCTTTTTTCCCACTCCCAGTGGGGAGGCTGAAGGTACACAAGAAGCTGGGAGGGGACACTGCTGGGACAGCTGACCCCAACTGACCAGAGACATTCCATACCATATAATGTCCTGCTCACCAATAAGAGCTCGTGGAATGAAGGAGGAAAGCAAAGTGTTCATGGTTATGGTGTTTGTCTTCTCAAATAACCATTATCCATGCCAAGGCCCTGCTTCCCAGGAAGTGGCTCAATATCTGCCTGCTGATGTGAAGTAGTGGATGAATTCCTTATTTTGCTTTTCTTGCACATGCAGCTTTGCTTCACCTATTAAACTGTCTTTATCTCAACCCATGAGTTTTCTCACATTTTCTCCTCCAAATCTCACCTTCATCCCACTGGGAGAAGTAAGCAAGCAACTGGGTGGGCACGTGGTGTCTGCCATGGTCAACCCACCACATTAACCAACCTTGTGATTAAAACTAAAATCAAGCTTGTCTGACAAACCAAGTGGAAGCAGATAAAGTGTAATCTGCCATTTGCTATTTGTGTTCCCTTCATCTGCCCCATGATTTAGCAGTTAGTGTTTGAAAGGTAACATCCCTGCAGTTCTCTGTGTCCTATTTGCCTTTGAAAGACAGCTACATCAGCTCTCTTCCAGTTACCTGAAAATTGCCTAGTCTTCAAAGATTAATAAAAATGAACAGTTCAGGTTCAGAGCTCTCCTTACCCATTTCTTTTGATGCTCTTATGTGTTATATTTTATAATGGTGTAAGATTTTCTCTTTGTTATTGTCCCTATTCATAGAATTAAAGTATTTTACTGTGGTGTAACATGCAGATATCCCACTTCAGTTCATTAACTTACTATTTACTTCCTCAGAACTGACTATTTACTCATTCTTTTTACCAAACTTTTAGCACTGCTAGGGTTTAATAGGTTCTTAGTTTTTAATTTTTACTCTTTTCACTCCTGCTGCCTGCTCCCTTTGGTTTTGCTTATTAATCACCTGTGTTTTCCAAGAGTTAATTTGTCCTCATGTATATTCATACCACTATATTCTCCACTGTGCAGAAGACCCCATCCATAATGTAACACTATTCCCAGTAACAATCAAGTGTTTAATCTTATGCTGAATGAAATCAATGGACCAGCTCTCAGGAGGGAACCATGCTGTAAGTAAAACTGTCAAAAATGCATGATAAGTATGTGTTATCTTAGCAGCCTGCCATCCAGTTACTACCTTACTGTTGTGCTATTTAAACTCTGACAAAATTACAGTGCTGTAATGCTCTCAGACTTTTTTTCATAATTCATTTAATTAACAAAACCTGAAGTAGTTCAGACCGTGTGTCATTGCTCAGTATTACTGTTTACTTGAAGAGTTCCAACTCCTAAGGCTTTATAAACACCAAATGGAAACTGGTCTGGGCCCCAAACATTTTACACAATTACATTATCCAATTGTCTTTCTTGAATGTCACAAGAAAAGCAGAGACACTTCATGTCTTTGAAGAGATAATCCACTAAGGCATTGCACTGCACAGCATTCATTAGAAGAATAGTTGTTTATTGTATGCTAGAGAACAGACAAGGCTACTGGAAAGAAATTAAGCACAGAAAAGCATACCAGGCAACTGATACTTCCAAATATACCCACTCATCTTCAGGCAGCGTTTTCAATGTTGGGTCTAGTACAAAGCTGTGTGTTAACAAACTTGTCGGTATTAGCTGTGGATTTTCTCTATGCTGATGTCTCTGTATTCCTCTGCAGGTTAGTTTATTTCCACCAGCATCTGCAATTATATTGCAGGCTTAAATATTCCAGGTGTACCAGTTATTCTGTTGTTCCAGATCATTACTGTATTATGGAAATTTTAGCTTAACAGGACAGCCCCTTTCAGCATGGCAGAAGTTCATGGTTGCACTGGCTGCAGTAGTTAGTTTGCCAAAATTTCATTACAGCCCTTGCTAGTGCTTTACAAAATCTGGGACGTTCTTCAGCTGCCCTCACCCACTGGGGTAGTTCAAGCTGAATGGCATCAATGGTGCCAGAACTACGGGAACCAAAAGTCTTTGTTATGTATCCACCACTATAATAGCTCCCATTATTTGGGCTAGGATTGGATGGAGAAGGCACACAAATGTAACTGTTATTTTGTTCTTCAATATATTTACCCAAACTTCTGTTCCCTGCAACCAAAGTCTCAGATGACACATTGATTAGCTGACTGGCCAGGTGGCTAATTGAGGAAAACCATGCAGAAAAGACGCCAGAGTTAAGGGAAGTTTTTGAAAGTGTATAACCTAGTTCTATCCACTGTTCAGGATGTGCTTGTCCATGGATATCCAGAATTAGGCCTCCTGTCATCTGCGATTTTGCAGTGGTCAAAAATTCCATATACTCCTCCCAGGCCTGTTCTGCTTGGGGAATTCCAAAGGAGGCTTCTTCCTTTTCCCTGTTAGCATCCATCTTGAACCTCTGTAGGTGGTTTATAATGATATGTGGGAAGAAGCCACCAGTAATTTTGTTGATTTCTTCAGCAAGAGCCTGAGCCACCTCTATAGTATACCTGTCTTGGTTGGTAGACACTTTGCATTTCTCATAATTTTGAATACCTCCAGGAGGACACTCATGAGAGAAAATACAAGAGGATGTCTTCGCATCCCAACAGCCAGCCTCTCGATCAGGGATGTCTTTGGGCTCCATTGACCCACCATGTGGGACAGAGAGAATCAGGTTCATGTTGCCCACTTGATATTCTGTGAAATTACTATGACCAAATATAACCTCTTTGGTGCCAGTGGCTTTCAAAAGCAAATATAAAATGGAAAGGAGGAACAAATACATATTCTTCACTTGCTGCTGGAAGACTCAGCAATATGAAATATATCAGTACCTATAAAAAAGCAAAAGACAGATTTTAGATTACTTACAACTGGGAACACATGACAGACTGTTCAGCTGCTGCTGGAATAAGTAGTTAGTGGTTAATCTATTCTAATTTTATTCCATGTAGCACAAAGAAGAAGAATACTTATATGAGAAACAGAAATGAACAGGGCACTTAGCATGGCCAGATGTAACTTATGCAGTGTTTCCAAAAAAGAGGATTCTCCCAGAATAATAGGACAAGGGACATGGTTACTGGGTCTCCTTCATTTCCCCAGAAAGCACAAACACTGTGTGATCATCCTGTTTGATCCTGGAGAATCACTACATCCGAGCAAAATATTTGAAATCATTTTTCCCACCAGAGCTTCCTTTTTTTTCACTTCTGAAATGTAAGAAAATTCTAACAAAAATTGATAGAACTTCTGTATCTCATTGTCCTGTGTGAAATATCTTTCTGTTATGCACATGGTTACAGAAACTAGAGACTATGTCACCTCAGACCAGCACTGGACTTGTCTATAATAAGCAAACTGATAAAAATTGAGTGCTACAAAGCTCTATCTCTAGCTACGGTCCAGGCTGAGTTAATTTGATTCCATTATAGACAATTACCAGTGACTGTATTAAGAATTGACTCTGTTCCCTTTAGTTTTCAAATTTCTGTTCTCTTCAAGGGAGCAAAGATACTTTTAAGTCCTCTAACTCTCCCATTTTTCGGAAAGCTGGAATTCAGCAAGATGCTGACAGTGCTTTCTGGTTTGAAGGTATTACGTCTCTAGAAAGATCAGTCTCATGTTGGACTGCATTGGGCAGAGGTAATATGAATGAGTAAAGTCAATGATGAGCAGAAAAAAAAAGGTATTTTTCATTTCCATGAATACAAAAAGCCTCAATATAGGCCAGATGGTGCATCTGCAGATGAGGCAGGCTGCCCTGTTGTCTGTCCTGCCCGTATCATTACATCACCTGCTGAAATGCAGAGGATAAGAGGAGCAGACAAGAGAGAGAGTAAGAAAGAAGATCTGCAAGAATCTGTCCACAACACTCTCTGGCCTGAGAGTGTGCATGAGAGCAGCCAGTAATACTGAGAGGGAAGGGTGCAGTATGGAAGCACCCTCCCAATCAGCCACCTACTCTAAGAAAAGGAGAGGGCAATTTCACCCAAATAATGCAGCAAAATATTATTTTCCTGCTATGAGGGAATCCTGCTGGCTTTTTAGAGACAGCCTCCACCACCCACTAAGCTGGTCCACACTGAGGAGCCTGTACACGAAAAGCAAACATCTGTCTTCTCTTCTTTCTGGGCTGAAAGTCCCATAAAAGTCTGTGAGATGGAATCAGATCCCTAAGAATCTAATCTACACATTTCCTGCAGAGCATGATTTAACAGCTTTTTTAGTTTCTTTTTAACCTTTCAGTTAAAAGGTCCTGTTACTTGAGCTACTGTCTTAAAACAAGTTTTTATCCAAGTCCTGGTATAGGTCACGCTTCCATAGATTTCCCTGAGACACAGACCTTCATCTGCTGGTTCACTGTTTGTATTACCAGAAATGTTGGGGAAAGGAATATTTTCAAGCATTATTCAAAATCCCTTTTCTCAGAAAAATAGACTGCACATACAGAACATGTAAGCCTAGGAATAGCTTACCTCAGGTGCAGTGGGGCCCAGCACCAAGTTAAATAAATCATCAACAACAACTCCCAGGTGCTGCTCACCTGCCTCAGAAGGCCGCAGGTTTCCTTTGCCTCAGGCTCTCACCTTAAAAACGATGACACAGCTGCTCCTTTCCCAATGCTTCCCAAACTGTTTGCATCTGCAGCAGTTTGCTCGTTGGCTTGCAATTTCTTGTTAATGATTGACTCAAGCTGTTAACACTGCTAGATCATGCCTTGAAATTATCTGGAAGAAGAGCTCTGTATGATTCCCAAACTGGAAGAAAATTGCCTCAGCACAGCTCAAGCTCTGGGCAGACTTGGAGAGTCCAGAGGAACTTGACCCCAGGCTGGATTAAAGATTTTTCTGGACAATATATAGGGGATGAGGAGGGAAAATGTTAATACAGGCTAGAACTGCTATTTTGGACTTCACCATAGCAAAACACCCACTTTTCCAAAGGATTTTAACTCAAAAGGATGGTGTTCAGAGAAGCACAGAAGCACGTGCAGCTAGGGAGGAATATGCTAGAAAATTTACCTGTTTGTCTTCTTCACCACAAAGGTGAGGTCCATGTGCATGAGGAACAAAATAACTGTAACAGGCTCAAAATTCTCTGTTGATTGTAGGTAAACTTACATTATCATGAAGTTAAAAAAAATCCACAATACTTTAAACTGGTAGTCATCACTGCAGGACTCGTTTGAAGATTTACCTATAAAGAAAGGGAGAAAGAGTTGCTCCTGCCTCTGCACGTTCAAAAGTGAAACTGAACTGACCATAGCACTTGGCTTCAGCTGGGGCTCCCTCTGCCCCAGAGGTCCCCAGCAGCTATGTGGCACAGAGGCTTCATCTGCACCTGGATGTGTATTTCACAATGAAGGATCACAAAAAGGAAAAAAAATAATGCACTGGTATACTAGAAGGTTAGCATGATTTTGTTCTTTATACTGACATATGTTTCTAGAAATCAAAAAAACTTGCCACAAGCAGCACAACCAGACCAAAGGTAAACTCAGAATAGATAATATCATCAGTAAAGGCAGCAAAACTGGTAATGCAGAGGGTTTTAAGGTTTAAAGGCAAAAATGGATGCTCTAATTCTAGTTTTGGTTTTTTTGGGTCTTCTGTGGGAAGTCTAGGAATTTTTCTGAGACTTCATTGTAAGAAAGGTCATAGGATACATCTGTTTGCATGGACACTCATCTATGCATTTGAAGCCACCTATTATCTCTTTCTGGTTGAGAAAATACATTCTCTACACTTAGAATCACTCCAAGGTATGCCTGACAGAGAAAAGGACTGAAACTACTGGAGATGGCAGACTGAAAAGACCTCTGAGTTAAAAAATAAAGACAAAACAACAAATTGACAGGGTGGAGACAGGGGTGATGTTGGAGTACAGAAAGGAGGTGAAGGATCTCAACATGAAGAATATAAGGAATATGGCAATTTCCAATAAGAAGGCACAAAGGCAAAGAAAGGGAGAGAAAGATGGGGGAGACTACTGTTTAGGTTTTGGCTGGGTTTTTTTTCATAGTGAATCAACCAAGTCCAGTTAAATGCAAGAGTCAAACAATCCACAGTCTTCCATGATGCTTACTCAGTTTTGCATCCATGCTCCAGCATGGTCTGATCTCTTTTCCTGGTGTTCTCACTTACTTTGGTACTGATGTGCAGCAGTGCACAGCTACATGTTGCTGACTGACAGGATCCCATTCTATTTCTCATTATGTATCACTTCACATTATTTTTAGTAAGGAGAACAGAACAACAGGTACCTAGCTCATTGTCTACTGGCTCTGATAATTGGATGTATTGTCTGTCCTCAATATTTTCTTAAAGATCAAATAGGCAATGCATGGGTATATTAATCACTGTAAACTGATACAGTTGATTTAAAAAAATGCATCTCTTTTCCACATCTTCTTTCATGTTTCTCATGTAGAGTAAATAATGAACCAGGTTCCTATTCAAGCTTCTACAGACAGTTATGCAAAATATTAAACATAATTACTTTTATGTGGTTTTTATAATGGAAATTCCTTCTAAAAATTAAAACATTCACACACCTTACATGCAGACGCAAGGGTTAGCATTCTGGTACCTCTAGAAACATCCTGAACCTGCAGGATTTTATGAGTGTTACAGGTAATATTCCTGCTTGTCAACATGCAGTTGCTGTAGCTGAGCTGCAAACACACGTACTTGGATCTTTGCATAGGAACTGAGGAAAACGCTTTTTGATGATACATATGTGGTCAGTTTTGACAAGAAGAAGCAAAAACTACCACTAGGCCCTGAGCTACTTGCTCTTGCTTTGACAATAGTTTCATAAATATCAGTGGGGCTTTGCTTGGATTTTGGATTGTACTACAAATAACACTCCTCCTTGCCTTAATTCTCCTTTACATCCCTACCTTAGCACTGACAAACCTCTGATGAGTAACAAGACTGTCAAGGGAGATTTCACCACATTAGTGCATTATATAAATGTTGTGTCCATATACTCTTAACCATAAAAATATATTGTTTCTTCTGGGTACTCAAAATGAATGCAGTCAGCAGTATATGATTAGAGAAACATTTAAAGTTTCAGAGAGACAGTCAGTGACTGGGTGTTACATCCTCATATCGACAATGTGTACTAGAAAAGTTTTCTATGAAGGTAAATGGTAATTTGAAACATAACTCTTCTATGCCTCTTCTGTATTGTACAGACCAAGGAAGGCTGCATTTTCCCCTGTTTTCAGCACCTCCATGACAGAGCACAAGCTAGTGAGACTGTAGTGGACTTGTGTGAGGATCTGAGGCTGAGGAATAGATTACACTGAGATGGCTGAAGCAGTGACTGCCTCAGCCATTTGCTTTTCTACCTTCATGAAAATCGTTCTTCTCTGAAGGAGAACAAGGTGGCTGGTGAATCAGCTGCTAGTTAATAACAAGAACTAAAATAGATGTGTTACATACCCCTTAGCACTCTGGAAGGTAGACTGGTTACTGAATAACTGTGGTGATCCATACTATTGATTTGGAGCTTCCATGGCTTGTTTCACTCTGTTACAGTTGGTTGTCTGCTTTAACTTCTTTGGCATAATCAATGATCCCTGTTTAGACTACTTGAGTTTTGGTAAACTACAGATTTGGAGGAACACAGTATACACTGTCAGATAAATACAGCTAATAAAGCTCAGCTTCACAAATACTTTCAATAACTGAGAGCAAATAACTGTCTTTCTTCTCCTTTTCTGGCAACACAGAGGGGCGTTAGAGGCACTGATGTGAGAGCACCTTCTGGGACTGCATTACTGCTATGCTATTTCTCAATGACTAGCAACTAAAGAGGGCCGTCACTTCTTACTAAGAACTCCATAATGAGTCTGTGCCTGGCACTACAGCAATTTAAACATTTTTGTTTAAATTATACACTTTTTCAGAATTTTTGGAACATGAACAAGTGGACAGCCTTCCTCCTAGACACTGATACATACTTTGTTTTCATGATGAACATCAGTAGGAGACTGGCCATGGGTGCTCCTTCTTCTACCTAAGAATTACTGCTTGAGCACTCAAAGCAAACTCTGAGGACTCATAGCAAAGGAGCAGATGACCAAATCAAAATGTTGTCAACACATCATGATGACAGAGAGCAGGTTTCCACTGACAGTAAGATGGGAGGGGATCACAAAAATTATGCCTCCACCCATTTCCATGGGATTACTCATGAGCATCTTGTTTTTGCTAGTCACTGGCAGTACGTGGATTAGTGATCCTTTACCTTCACTAGAAAAATCCAGGACACAAAGAGAATGTCAGACGATCTTGACACCTCCAGCCAAGCATGCTCTTGACAGACATCCTTTTCAAATATTACTTATCTGGGGTTCAGCTCAATGAGCTTCACAAGGTATTATTTGGCAGGGCTGTGTTTACTTCACTACCATGTTCTCATGAAGAAGCTGATGGGCACAGACCTTGCTGAAGCAGTAAGGTTTGCACAGGAAGGGAATGCCTTATCACCCCCACAGATCTCCTCCCTGGAAAATGGATCCAAGAGCTGTGTTCACCCAGCAGTGAGCAGCTAATGAGGGTAATTGGGATTCTGATGCACGAAATTGATACAGGTTTTCTTCTGTTCCCTTTTGTACCTGTCAGGGGCTTGAAGCCTGCAAACAGCAATAGCAGTTTAACAGAATTACTTCATAATTTAGATACTGGTCACGTAAACCATGCTCTTGGCCTGGCCTGACTAAAGCAGATTGCAGTTGTAATATTACTACATAATCCAGGTTTTTAATTACTTTACTAACATTATTGATACAATATTTTCCTCCTAAATCATGAGCTTTTAAGTACATTTCCTCTGATACTAAATATAGTTTTAAGGATACCTTCTAGACTTTTCTCAAGTGTGTACAAGTGTGAACATGAGTTTGCTTGTGCTATTAAGGCCTGGCTTCTCCACTAAGCTAAAAAAATGTGGGACAACATGCTGTCCAAAAATGGAAATTTCAATAAAAGACAGATAAAGAATGCAGTAAATGTAATAATGTCGCCTACCAAAGAGAAATAAAACTTATTTTCTAACAAATTGATTAAATGCCAGACTGCCAGACAGACTTTCTGAAATAAAAGTGATCAGATTCTTAAGCAATGAAGACAATACAGTAGCGATAATAAGGAATTATCTGAAATTTTGGAAAAACTAGTATAATCCTGATACCTGATCTACTAATGTCACCATAGCTGATGCTGTGACTGTGAGCTTCAGCAAAGCGCCAGTTTTCATTGAGTATTTTTAATTTTAATCTGCCCTGTGAAGACAATTCCAGCAGTGCCAGAAAATGTAGGGAAGGAAGTTTACTAAAAATCTGTGCAATGTCCTTGTCCATTGTAGTGCATAGTAAGGATAAAATTAATTTTGCTTTACCTTGGCTTTGTAAAGGTTAGTTGTCTACATCAGACCTAGATATCCCATTTCCTCTCTATATTTGGTGTTGAGAAAGAAGCAGTTCTAGAGGTACTTCAGCACACTTATCTTGGGCACCTATCTTAAATTTCCATTAGGCGTCGAGAGTACTATACACTATAGAGCTCTTCTTTTTTATTGTATAGGGAACAAATTTTTTCTGCTACACTTTCTATTTCCAGGTCTATTTGTAATGTATTCTGCCAGTCACTATTATAAAACTGCCCAAGGAAATGAAAAGCATACAACAGGGATTTGGCACAGTAATTTCTAGTCTTAGCAAATTCTCCAGATACATTAGCTACTTGTGAAAAGCTTGTATATATTATTATAAGTCTTGTACCTAACCACATCACAGTGCTACTTCCCACTTTCATGTGGTATCTGTGGGAAATAAAACTGCAATACTACAGTATTCTTTAAAGGCATAACTCACCAAAGTATTATCATCTAATTTCTTAATTCCAAGAGACACTGTTGAGCTTAAAGAGCAGAATCTTTACCCATTTAAGTCAAGATAGCTCTACTGAAACCAACAAAGGCTTTGGCTCAATGTATAAAACTTCCATTATTTTACAGAAGTTATGAGGTATAATGAAGGTGGGTCATGGACAATCAGGCTGAAGACATTTGTAACAAACTGAATCTTGATGCAGATCATGCCAACTCTTCAGCTCCAAGGTATTCACCCTTTCAGATTCAGGAATCAAACAGGAAAATCTGAGCGGGGCAAGAACTCTGTAGCTCTGGCTTCCTTCAATGCAAGTTCCTTGGCTCACGTGCTTCTGACTCTGAGGTTCATCTTATGACTATTTTCAATGTAATCTACAGAAAATAGTCAAAATTAGATTTAATTAGATGGCACATGACATTTTGAGTGTTACGGATATATTACATTGTCTACCCTGATTATCGTTCTTCCCATGACCACAGCAGTTTGAGGGAAAAAGAAATGGCAGGACTGTTATAAGAACATATTCTTAAGAGAAGCGATCACAATCTAATAACAATTGAATTTAAAACTTCTGGAGCATGTCAAATACAGACAGAATCATGGAGTGAAAAAAGAATCAGTAAAGAGGAATTTAATCCATATTTTCAGCTTTAAAACTTCTTATGCTGTCACTGTAGCCAAATTATTTCTATGCATTTCTCAGTGCACACATAATATTCTTAAGGAGTTATAATTCAGATGTCCTCTTTTCAAAATGCACTGAATTTAAGCCTTGCTGTCCACTGACTGGAAACATTGCTTTTCTGCCCTGCTGACTGTGTCATGCATGTAACAGAGACAAAATATCGAAAGAACTATAGACATCGAAATGGCAAGCAGAAAAACAAATCGTTACCTGGTGGATATCAGACTAGATATATTTCTCACTGGAAATTTTAATTTAAGCAAGCTTACCTTTATGTTAACTAACAAGAAAAAGAAGCTTTATTACATATTTCAAACTCAAAACTCATCAATTGTTGCTCTTTTTACTCCAGACAATCTATTTTTCACTTTTAACTTGAAATCTTTGCAGTGGAACTGCAGTACTAACATCTCAGATGGCTTGTGTTGTGGCTAATGTGAGTGATGCTAGCTCTGATTTGGGAAATGTAACTGTGCGCTCTGACCAGCCCACTGTTAGAGGAAGAAATTAAGGTTGGCACTGTAGTGTCACAGGAGTTCCGTCGTCCCAGCCTGTGCTAAGCACAGACCACATGTTGGTTATCAAACTATGGTTTACTGTGTTTAATCTGTCAAATAGGCAGAATGAGATATTGCAACAGATGCTTAAATATGAACTCAGTCCCATGCATGAGATGTCCCAAAACATTAACTAGATCTGTGAAACAAAAACGTTATTTGTATGCCTTTTTGTGTGTAGTTGGACTATTCTTATAAAACTCCCTTGTGCATCACTTCAAATTTGAGTATGTGATGATAATGGATGTTCAGGGCTTTTTTAAATGAAAGGAGTTATAGTAGTATGTAAATACAGATTTATAATTCTAACTTTGATGATCAATTCTTATATTAAGGCCAGAGTTTCACTGCTGTCACATCTGTCCTTCACCTCTTCCTTTGCAGTCACTGACCTGCTTCCATTCTCTCCCTCCCCACTCACAGGGTTAGCTGAAGGACTCAGCCCATTGTCCTGCCCAAATGCAGTGATGCCTTTTGATTCCAGTATACTTAATATTTATAATTTTCATGTGCATTGTTGTTATGCATGTGCTGTCTTCAACTGCACGTCTGGGATCCTTTGCTGTTAAGAGGAGCAATCTGGAGCAAGCACTGTGAAAAATATTGTCAGAAATGGATCATTCAGTCCGACTGTCATCTCAAAATGACTCATTCAGAATACCGGTTACAGCAATAGTACAAAACTGATGGTTACTGTATTTAAGTTCCTTATTGATATCTCTATGTAGACCAGTGACTTTTACTTACTGGTATTTAGCTTCTTTACATATAAATATTGTAAGAAAGCAACAGACACAAATATGTTCTAACTCCTGTGGTGGTTTCTCTGCTGGTTTTGTTGTTTGGGGTTTTTTGTTTGGGTGGTTTTTTTAGTTGATAACTAATTGAAAAACTTTTCGAGATACCAGGGTACAGATGTGACCAGACAGCAAGGGCAGAAAGAAAGAACTGAAAATAAATGCTAAATACTATGATGACAGAATCTTTCTGCTGTATTGACCATAATTTTCTCCACTTGCATCTTAGCAGTTATAGAAAATGTGCATTAGGAGTTATTGCCAACACTGAGCTTTCAAACACACGTGTTAGTCCCAGTGGAAGGAAGTGATATTTTTTTACATTTTACTGAGAACTTAATTCGGCACGGGACAGGCTGACTCAATGCTACAGCCCTGCATCTGTTTCAGTGCATTAACTGTATTTTATTATTTTTCCAGATGCTTGAATTAGCTGCACGTCCTTCGCGAGCAGCAAATCTCACGGTTTGCCCTGAAACATCACGTCCCCTCAGAACCCCTGTGCCCAGCGCGTGCACAGCGCTGTCCTACAGACGCTCCGTCCTTAAATCCTCCTCTTTCAAGCTCGTTTCAAACGAAAGCGAAAGTTCCGGAAAACCCCAGGTCCCCACCACGAGAGCCACTCCGAAATGACAAGGAGCACAGAGAGACTCTGCCCTGGGAGGGACACGGCGACCCCAAAGGCCAGGCCAGGCCGGGCCGGGCCGCTTTATGGGGGCGGAGCTCGCGCCCAAACTGCATCCCCGTCCGCGCGGAGCATGCTGGGACTTGAAGTCTCTCTACGGGGCGGGGCCAGTGCCCTGAGCGCGCGCTGCTTG
>NW_010329375.1:0-7454 GCF_000700745.2 Antrostomus carolinensis | reverse complement strand
TGCTGTGAGGGTGCTCCGAGGGCACCTTAGCAGGCATCAGGCGCGGGTTTCTTCTGTCACCAAAGAAGTGTTCTGGACAGACTTGTAAGAAGGGACAGGCTATCATCTTATGGTGCTATCTGGCAGCCAAGTGACTGATGTTTGAAGTTTTGGAGCGCAGTGTAGCTGTGCTTGTGTGTTTAGGTTGTTTTCCGGCTTCTCCCTTGGCTGTGTGACTGTGGCAGACTCCTCAAATCCTGCTCCCTCAGTGACACCGTGATTCCCATTTGATTGAGTTGTCTGTGTGAATAGCAGCAGTTACAAATAGCTCTGTGTGTGTGAGCTCAGGAGCTGTTGGATGTGAATTTGCGATATTAACTTGTTGGGCAGTAATGTGAGAGACTTAACTTTTACAAAAAGAACCCCAAAGGCACCCAAACCAGATAACAATTCCTACCAACCACCTGCATCCCAGATGCCCAGCACAAAATTATCAAGGCAAAAAGTTGGGTGATTGTTCCCAAGCTGCTTCAGTATGTCAAAGGCAACATGATTATTTGAGCAGACCCTTTCAGGTGAGCTTTGCAAACAGTCATTAATCATGCTGGTGACTTGAAATTGCATGCAAAGCCAGGGTGTGATAAGAGTCATGTTTTTCAATGTGTGTGATGTCTTGGGCTTACTCACAATTGGGAAGAAAATATAGTGATGAGGTGTTTGTAACTGAGGATTTTTGAAGTGCTGTAAGGACAGGTTCTATCCTAGCTATCCTAATATCTACCTTGGTCACTTGTGAGGGAGTGAAATATGTCTTTGCTTTAATAGAAAGGAAGAGTTGGGCTTTCTGTGTTTGCATTCTAGTCCCTCGTGGGCTGGGGCAAGCCTGTCTCTGTAGAGCTGAGGGAGAAATGTTTGAGGGTCTGTCTGGGTGGAATTACAGCCTCTTGAAACAAAACTAGGAAACGCTGATTTTCTTTTTTGTGGTTGGTAGTTTTCCCCTGTCTCTAAGGTTTTCAGATTGTCAGTGGGGGACTCTGGTACCATGTTTCAGTTCAGGTTATCAAACCATTGTTTCTTTGTTGCATTGGTACTTTTAAGGAAGTATAGCTGATAATGAGCAAAAAAAGGAAGGGCAGACTGCCTTTTCTTAGCAGTAAAACGGTTGTGTTGTGCTGGTCTTAACTAACTGGTTTTAACTTTGATCTTTTTCACCATGCTTTCCAACAGTGTGTGACCTTGTGTCTTGCACTGAGTTTTGAGGTGCAGCTGATACTAAACCTTGACCTTACCCTCTCTTGCCAGAAAAAGATTGTAGGGGAGGAGAGAGATTAGAGGGGCAGAAAGATAGTTGGTATTTGAAAATCAGTGCAGTAATGTGAAGTCAAGGTATGGCCAGGTGTTTTGGGAGTTTTTGTTTTTTTTTTTCTATAAACAAATTGCTATGAAAGTTAAGGAAATAAATGAACAGGTAATTGCTGAGAGTCTGTGTGTTAGTAACTTGGAACCACCATGAATGTGCAGAGCTCACTTGTCTGCAATGTGAAGTGGTTGCCAGTATGGTGGGTGTGAGTGTGATGAGTACGGCTTGATTTGCTTTACTGTCAGTATGAGTAGAAAGGTTTTTGCTGAATTTCAGAGAAATGTGATTGGGCTCTTGTGATGTGTCTTCTCAGCAAGGCAACATTATTCCTGGTGGTGCCTCTGCAGCCTCTTGTAGTTGAGCTGAAGACCAGCTCGAAGGAGGAGTTTTTGATTTGGAGCACTGTAGCTGCAAGGTTTTCTGTACAAATTTGTCTAATCTGCATTTTATGTGAAACACTGTTCTTTGATAAGGAAATTCTTACTTCTCTTGGTGGTCCCTTGAGGCAGCTTTTCCCAAGTTCTCTTTTCATCTTCGAGTTTCTTGGGCTGCTGTTGATTCCACATTCTCGTTACGTTTTCTATAGACAGATATGTGTAGTTGTTTCAGAATGACTGTTTCCTAGAAAATCAATGAAAGAACTGTCATTCAACTTGTACATAGTTTTATTTTCTAACCTCTTAATTAATTTATTGCAGTAGAACACATCAAGTGTGCTTGAATGAGTGTTTAGCACTTGCATGGAGACCCTGTCTCTCAGCAGGCAGAGTCAGTGGTGAGGACTGAGAAGACTGAAGCAGGAGGAGTCCTGTGAGCCTGTCATAAGGCAAATGTGACCCCCTGTTGCACATAGAAGAGGGATTGAGCAGCAGGGATTCACACTGGCTCTTTCTCACCAGGATTGTTTTTTATGTGGTTATTCACATCCTTATTTGTTTCTTGTGTAAATGGTAGAAGGATTGATAGCAGCACAGGAAAGAGATGGCTCTTTAGAGTGCAATTTAAATGCTGTGTAACCTTGTGTTTTTACTTTCTCACCAGGATTGTGTTTTTACGTGGTTATTCATGTCCTTTTTTGTTTCTCGTGTAAATGGTAGAAGGATTGATAGGAGCACAGAAAAGAGATGGCTCTTCAGAGTGCAATTTAAACGCTGTGTAACCTTGTGTTTTGAAGGGCTGTGTTTTGCCCTGGATACCTGTGGTTTTGCTTTATTTCAGTGAGAGCTTGGGCAGTTCATCACAGTTATAGTTCTGAGCCTTATCTTATATGTATATATTGTGAGAATTCTCATCCTATTTAGTGTAGCCTTTATGACAGTGGAGGGAGAGAACATAAGCCCCTTGCATGACTGGCACCAAATGTCTGAATTGAATGATGTGATGGCTGGAGCAGCTCTGCTGTGAGGACAGGCTGAGAGAGTTGGGGCTGTTCAGCTGGAGAAGAGAAGGCTCTGGGGAGACCTTCTAGTGGCCTCCCAGTACCTGAAGGGGCTCCAGGAAGGGTGGGGAGGGACTTTGGTCAAGGACAGGGAGTGACAGAACAAGGGTTGATGGCTTGAAAGTGGCAGAGGGGAGATGGAGCTGAGATGTGAGGAAGAAATTCTTTGGTGTGAGGGTGGTGAGACAGTGTCCCAGGTTGGCCAGAGAAGCTGTGGCTGCTCCTCCCTGGAAGTGTTCTCAGCCAGGTTGGTTGAGGCTTTGAGCAACCTGGTCTAGTGGAAGGTGTCCCTGCTGATGGCAGGGGGATTGGAACTGGATGAGCTTTAAGGTCCCTTCCAACCCAGACCAGTCTGGGATTCCAAGAATTTTCAAGAGAGTGAGGTGACTGTGGGACTGTTATGATATTCATGCTGTTCACAAGTGGGTGATTATGGGTCATGGTGCAGTCAGGTCCTTAGGAGGTTTGTGTCCATTCCTGTTTTACTTGCTTGTGTTCTCCCACTTTGATTGTTTGTGTGATTGACTTATTCATGAGAGTCTGGTTAACTCCTGGCAATTACAACGCTGTGATGCTCCATCAGTGGTCTGGTGAGGTTCTGCAGGGGCCTGTGCTAACCCCTTCTTGAACATCAGCTGGGTTATTTTGGCAGGTCTCCCCTTTTGGCTCTGCCTTGTTGGTGCCACTCTCCAAGTTCTTGAGTGCTTCTTGGCCAGAGTTCCCAATGCTGCTGTCTGAAGCTTGCCTAGAAGTTGCTCTGCAGTGCCAAAGCTGCATTTGTTTTGTTGCTGTCAGCTGTGTGGCCAGAAGTGGCTGTTTGGTGCTGCTACACAGCAGGCTGTCAGGCACCAGGTCACTGAGGAGTGTACTGGTATTGCTTGGTTCTAAGCTGTTCTGTTTTTTGTCCCACAGGTGCCTGTGTCTACCAGGGCTTATTGTTTGAGGTAGGTAAGCTTGAATGTGTTATGCTGGGCAAGTGTTTGGGAAGGTGCTGTTGAACTTGACTCTGGTTCCTGATTTATGTCACCCCTGGAACTGCTGTGGCTGATGGTCACTGAGCTGTAAACCTTCAGCCTGCTGGAAAGTGTCAGCAAAATAAAGATTGCCCTCAAAGGTTAGAAATTATCCCTGGGCTTTTGAACCCAACCACAGCTCTGCCTGCTTCCAACTGAGGCTCCTCAAACTGGTAAGTGAAAAGATGTGAGAGATTTCAAGGTTCTTGTAAGCCATGAGAATCACCAATGTGCAGTCCTAGATGGAGGTTATGTTTGTGAAACATCACTCTAATGCCAGGGCATACTCTGTGATTTTTCCCCAAATTAATAAGGTATTAATTTAAGCAAAGTAATTTTCATCTCAAGGCCTTCAGATCTGTCACATTTCTTCTAATGCAACTCTGAAATTTTTTAATAAAAATGCTTAGCAAAAGTACTTTCAATAATGAATCTGATATGACATTCAAGCATATATCAGTTAAAATTAATTCTGAGGGGCAGTTTTTCTTCCATTTTTCACAAGATGTTCTATTTTTATCAGTTATTTCTGTAAATGAAGTTTTTTTGGGGGAATAACTTTGCAAAGTTCAGACAAGAGTTGTGTATAAAACCTGGATCATAAAGAAATCATGTTTATGAGATCTTTGGGATGTAAAGGACATCCACAAGGTTGCATGGCTTTGTGCTAGCATTCTTCACAGAGTGGGAAGAACAGAGTGAGTATTAATTACAACAATTTAACACTTTTTCTTTCAGCTGATTTGAGGTGAGTACTGTGCACCCTGAGTCTTTATAAACGCAGAGTATTTTCTTTTACCATCTTCTTCTTTGTTCCATGAATAACTTTGTACAATAATTATGGTTTTTAAGGTTGTATAAACAGTGTTTTGTAAAACTCACCTGCCTTGTTTTGGTACTCTGGGCTAAATGGAAATGGCTGAGCAACTTCACATCTCTGGAGTGCTTCTGTACCTGCCTTGGATCCCACAGCAGGTGTGCTCAGGGATTTGTTCCCACAGGCTGGGCAGCAGCAGGCAGCAGCTGTCAGGGGAGGCCTGGGGTTTGTATTTCTCTTGCAGCTCTCCACCAGAGCTGGAAATCTGCTGTGACACTCGACCACTGAGTATCTTGGAAATATCTGGTGGCAGGTGCGTCCTCTGCCCTTCCAACATACACTCTGGGCTTTGGAAGTTGTTCTGCTCCCAGAAGGGAAGGTACGGGGTATTGCTGGAGGTTGAATGTTTTTGATGGGTGGCTTCGGAGGAAGCTGCAGCAGGCTGAATGTGTTAGTTCCTTTCAATAATGCACTGCAGAGCATCAGTGTCTTCACAGCACTTGGAATCTCCATGCCAGCTTCAGTGAAGGGTATGGCAGGTGGCTTTCTGCTGACCTTTGTGGCTTGGTAAGGACATGATCAGAGCTGGAGGGTTAGCAAGTGAGGAGTTTTGTCTGTCACTGACTACTGCTGGGAGTCAGGCACAAGATTTTCTTGCCTTTTGTGGTTTCTTGGTGTTCTTCTGTTTTTTTTCTCTCCTTTCTTTCACTGCTGCTGTATGTTGAAATGCTGGTGCAGGTCTAAATAACATCTTGCTGTAGCATTTGTACCCAAAGACTGTGGGATTTTCTAGGCTATATGCTTCTTGTTGAAAGAACTTGTTCCCAGTATCCTTGATTTTGTCTTTATCTTCGTATTTAGTAAGATTTTTAATTAATAAACAACTTCTGTAACTGCAGTAAGTTTCCCTAGCTGTACAGGAGGATTGCTCTGCAGTAAAGCTTGGGGCACATGCAAAATTGATGCAGGTATACAGCTGGCATTTATAATCAAGTAACAGTTGAACAACTTGAGTTTGTTCTTGGAACAAGGAGGGATCCTGACTCTTGTTTGTCTGAAGATGTGCCCATGTTTCTGTCTGAGTGATGATTGCTGTGGGAACAGGTGTTTGTTTGCTTTTCCGTCAGTATTTGGATATTTCTTCTGTTTCATGCACACTAATGTAACAACTTTAAATTACTCTTGAGAATTGAGTACAGATGGAAGGACAGGCTCTGTGGCTTCAGCTAGCTACCTCAGAACAGGTACTAAATTCTCATTCTGTCTGACTCGGGTAGGGAAACCATCTCTTGCAATTCACCAAACCTGTGGGCTAGGTGCACCTTCCTCTGTGATGCTGCTTCATGGGTTTCTTTGGCTGACTGGTCTCTGAGAAAGCAGGAACTGCCCAGGCAACCATGGGAATTACAGATGGCAAAGAACCTTTAACAGGGCTTGTTTCATTCTCCGGTTTGTGCTGCTCCAGACAGCAGTACTGGAGTTGGCTTGGTTGAGCGTGGTAGAAATCAAACAGCAGAGGTAGTGCATGAGTGACACTGAGGCAGTTAGTGCTTGTGGGCTGGTGGCACATTGCTGTGAGAGGTGCAGAGCTTGTTACCTCTGCACAAGGTGGCTGTCTCAGAAAGGTCAGTTGGGAAGTAGAAGGTAAGAAAATCAGTCTTGCCAGTACCATCACTGCAGTTCCTGCAGTATCCCTGGCTTCAGAATGAACACTGTATTAAAGAAAATGAATGTGAAGACCCCTATGTGAGGTGCTTGCTCTGTTGGTTAAACTTGGTGCTTCTAATGCACTGATGCAGCTGTCTGACAGAGAAGACTGGGACCTGTTGCCTCATGGCTTTGCTGGTATGATGGCATTTGCTGGCACTGGTGAGGAGGGTCTTCCTGGATCACTGGTTTGGATCACCAAGTTGAAATGTTGGATCTGTTACACTGTCTTCTTAAGAAACACTTTTTTTTCCCCACAAGAAAAATAAAAAGTTCTCCTGCCTGTGATCAGAGTCTGTGTTGCTGTTCAGTTGCTCTGGTGAGACTGTGCCAAACACTGCAACCTCACCTGACCAAGTTGAAATGTTGGATCTGTTACACTGTCGTCTTAACAAACACTTTTTTTCCCCACAAGAAAAATAAAAAGCTCTCCTGCCCATGATCAGAGCCTGTGTTGCTGTTCAGTTGCTCTGCTGAGACTGTGCCAAACACTGCAACCTCTCCTGGTGGCTCTTGCCTGGAGTGGCAGCATCACAGTGTGCCTGTGGCACTGTCAGAGTTGGTGACAATCTCCAGGAGACATCTGTAGGGACTTTGTTGTGTTTTAACCTATGGTTAGGAAAGCTGTTTGCTCTCAGTGTCTCCTGTTAGGGTTTTCCCTCAGTGTTTCGTGTGCAAGTAGGTGTAGGTGAGCTGTTACTGGGTTACTGCAGGAGTGCTATTGGCTGCAAGTTTCATTTTATGGCACTGGGCTGTCCTGCTTCTGCTGCAAACCTCAACTCCGAAGTCACCTGGAAAATGCTTGGTGCATAAATCAAACACTAGAGTGTTGGGAGTGCAAAAGCACTGCAGAGTTGCTTTAATTGTTAATGCTGGAAAATTTCTGTTTTGCTTGACTGACTTGAAGTCCAGCTGAGCAATCTCCAGCAAGTTTTTATTTTGCATGTGTTAAAACATAGATGTTGTCTGTTGTAACAGCTGCTGGTAGTGTATGTAAAGACAGATTTCTGGACTGGCAGAGTAACAAAACTGGTGCTACTTGCAAGTTTTTATTTTGCATGTGTTAAAACATACATGTTGTCTGTAACAGCTGCTGGTAGTGTATGTACAGACAGATTTCTGGACTGGCAGAGTAACAAA
>NW_010329374.1:1574-1879 GCF_000700745.2 Antrostomus carolinensis | reverse complement strand
CCTGCTTGAGTCTCTGTTTTCCTCACTCTGTCCTTCTACTCTAATCTAGCTCACCTGGGCTACATGCAAACACAACTGTGCAGCTTAGAGAAGGCTGTGAGAGTCCTTAAGCCTCACCCTGAGCTTTACTAGGAAGCTCAGCAATTGTCCACTTCCCAGAAAAGCTTACAGATGACACTAGTGTCACCTTTCCAGGTCCAGCAGGGTTTGTGTGAGCTGTTCTTTAGCCCCTGCCCACACAGAGCAGCTGCAGGCAGAGCTGTGCACACAGGGACTGGGATGGGGTCTGTGAGCACTGGCAGGGG
>NW_010329374.1:0-1521 GCF_000700745.2 Antrostomus carolinensis | reverse complement strand
CAAAGGAAATGCCTGTTTCAGGGGAGAGATGGGCACCTCCTGGCCATCCTCTGCAGGGCAGAGCCCTTCCCTCAGCAACATCCTTCTTGTCTCTTCTCCACAGCTCTCTGCCCAGAGCTCTGAGCCATTAGACACCTCCTCAGCCAGCAGACCAGCAGAAGAAATGAAGTGGTTCTCTCCTGCCACTTGCCCATGTCCTGCTGAGCAAGGCCTGAGGGTGACTGTCTTGCATTAGCCCCACCTGGGAGGTGGTGTGCAGAGCTGGCTAAGGGAATGGCTTTCCTCATTGCCTCTCTGCCTCTCTCCTTGACTCTCAGCCCTAAGCCTCTCTGGAATGGCAGTGTCAGCTGCAGAATCAAGCACTCATCCTGTGAGTTCTCCTGTGCAGATGTGTCCATGACAATGAGGAATCCCAGCTTTCCCCTAACCTGAGGGATGGTAGGCAATGCTGTCTGTGGGGCTGGGAAATGAGATGACAACTCAGCTAAGCAGGTGCCACCATTAGGACACTTGACAATCTCATTGGGATGCCCTTCAAAGACAAGAAATACCTTTCAGGCTGCACAATGAGCCATGTGTGTCCTTGGCTAGAAGTGGGGTGCTGAGACCTTGAGAAAGGGTGAGACATTTTGTGGTCTGTGGTGGATCCCTTTGTTCTCAGCAGTGTCTTGCTACTTTTCAGAATTACAAGGGACTGTGACCACTCTCCACCTCTGAAAGGTTCAAGTCCAAGGTAGCTGGGACTGAGGGACAGACCAGCTTCCTTCACTCTGCACTGTCCCACAGCCATCCTTTTGCCTCACAGGACTCACTCTGTTCTCCCTGGGTGCAGCAGAAATGCTGTGGAGTTTCTGACATCCAAAACTCCTGAGGTGAGATGGAGGGACGATTAAAAACCAATAAAATATTCAAAGTGCTTTTTGCCATCCCCTTTCCTTATCCTTGGGAGCGCAGATACTGGCAAACACTTCTGCATTGGGAGCAGTTTCATTTGACAAACACCAGGACTGGCCCCTGTCCCCTCTGTTTCCCTGAACCCACTGCTGCAGAGCAGGGCTGACTCCTCGGTAGGCAGCAGGCAGGTGTCCCGTTCCTCGCAAACATGCTCAGCCAGACACAGAAAAGCTCCATCAACGGACCTGAAGGAAGGTCTTCCAGAAAAGGAATAGGGGGGCGAATGTGTGTGTAGCAGGGGAGCAGTGTGTGACAAATGGCTCTGATTCTGCTCACAGAAGTCTCTCCTAACTTGTCACTGTCTTTTCCTTTTTGCATAAGGCACAATGTCCAAAGGGACCAAATGTCCAATGCCAGCTACATTAACATTGGCAGACACACGGGAGCTGCAGCTCTTACACTTCTGGATCTTCTTGGGCATCTACCTGGCTGCCCTCCTGGGCAACACCCTCATCATCATCACCATAGCCTGTGACCACCACCTCCACACACCCATATACTTCTTCCTCCTCAACCTCTCTCTCTTCGATCTTGGGTTCATCTCCACCACTCTCCCCAAATCTGTGG
>NW_010329373.1:34787-35381 GCF_000700745.2 Antrostomus carolinensis | reverse complement strand
GCAGCGCGTCCGGCTGCCCGGCGGCGCCCTCCCGCCTCGCCTTTGGGCCGTGTTTTTACCTCCCAGTGAGGGCGTTTCGGTTTCTTCCTCAGGTAACAGGGAGGCGGAGGAAGCGAGTCTCAGCCAAAGGGCGGCATCCCGGCCAGTGCTGGTTCGGGAATTACAGCTGAACGTTTTGGTTTAGGGATAGTTTTGATGTTTAACAGGTGCCAGTGTTCACTCGTGTGCTTTATCTGATCCGTATTTACCCCAGCTTAGACATGCATGGTCATAACACAAATGTGGTCCTTCCAGGCTTTCTGAGATCAGAGTTCTCTGGCAGCCTCCACAAAAGGATTTTAGACCTAGCACTCATCTAATGGAAAAGGATTTATCTGCAGTGACCATGTCATGCCTTAGCTTGTTTCCTAACAGACATCTCCTCTGACTGTTCATCAGTCGCTACTTTTTTATGTTGCAGGTGCTCTGCCGGTACCAGCACATCTGGAATATTGACCTGCGCCTTCGTCCGGCTTTCCTTGGTGGCATAATGCAAGCAACTGGCAGGCAGTGCGGGGAGAGGAGCTGTGTAGGGATACACCTTCTTCACTAGTA
>NW_010329373.1:0-34667 GCF_000700745.2 Antrostomus carolinensis | reverse complement strand
GGTGACTGAGAAATCAGCCACAAGGAATTTCATACTGTTGCAACTACACAGTCCATGATGCTTTTACTATTTGTGGCACATTCTCCTGGTTTTGCTAGGATAGCGTTAATTTTCTTCTTAGTAGCTAGAATAGCTGTGTTTTAGTTTCAGAGTAAGACTTGTTATGAGAGGAATGTTGATAAAGTACTGATGATATTGGTTGTTGCGGGAGCTCAAGGCCACCGTGTCTGGCTGTTTCACAGCTGCATCAGGACTGGGAGGGAGAAGCGCAGTGAACAGCAAAACCCAGAACTGGCATCTGGTTGTGCCAATGAAATATTCCAGATCATATCCCGTCATGTCAGTATATTAACCAGGGCTGACCAAAAAGGGGGGGATTCTTTCTGGCTTTTGCTCAGGCTCCTGCTCTTCTGGGATTGCGGTTTCGGTTCGGGATCATTGATCCTCTGGGATCATTATCTGGGAACTGGCTGGGCTTAGTCCGTGGGTGGTGAGCAGTTGCACTGTGTGACTCAATTGTATATTTTATTACTGTTATCATTATCACTACTATTTTAATATTAGTATTATTTTAGGTTTTATTTCTATTATTAAATTGTTCTTATCTCAACCTACAAGCCTCCTTATCCTTGTCCCCAATCCTCTCCCCTGTCCCCTGGGGGTGGTGGGAAGTGGGTGAATGGCTGCGTTGGCTGCTGGCCAAGGGCTAGCCCAGTGAAACTATCACACATGTACAGTCTATGCCAAAGTTCACCAGTTCTAAAGGAGGATAATAATAATAATTTGATATGAAATGTCTTCCTAAATGGTTTGTGTTGAGTGCAAATACGAATTAATTTGTGTAACACTTGCAGTTTGAAATATGAATGAAGGATCCAAGTATCCATAAAATAGTACTTGTGGCCTTATTAGAACAAGTTAATCACTGAGACTTAGAAACCACAAAATTAACAAGTCTCTACATTTGTTTACCCATGCATTAGTACTTGTTTAGTTTAAAAGTTAACTTGTCTGAATCAATATAAATCCTTGCTAGGACATTTGTACCTTGGTTTAAAACCAGTTCTACTAACTTAAAGAGTTGATGTGTGCAAAACCAAAATAAATCACGTTTAAATTCTAGCATTAGCTTTGGAAAAACTGTGTATGTTTCAGCCAACATGAAATTATGCTCTTAGGCACATGTATGCATGAGGTCTAATTTATCCAGATTTGTTTTGTCTGGTCTTAAGTTACAGTTGAAAATCTCAACAGAACTTTTTCCTGAAAGGTAACAAGCCCCCAGCAATGTTGCCAAAGCGTGCAGAATACATGCTGAAGGATGTAAAAAGGATGGCAAAATACTACCGAGTACCTATACAAATGTCGAAAGTTGACTTCCAACGTGTCCTTGGTACAGGTAAGTAAGAGACAGCTTAGCTTGTATCTTTCAACTCTAGCACTCCTGGTTCAAGTTCTCCCTAACAGTAAAGGTGAAGATGAAGGATGTCCACAGCCTCTTCCTCTACCTGTAAGCAAGATGAAGTCTCTGCATTTTTAACCATAAAAGGAACTTACGGAGAAATACGCTTGTGAATGATATTGGCATGGAAGATACTGTGAATCACCATAAGCTTTACTATTTGGGGATTGTTACAGAAAAGATCATACTGTTCTTAGGTAGCACTTGTGCAGACCGTATCTGTTCCTGATCCCATGCCTTGTTTCAGTACATTTCTGTCTCCCCACTAATCCCAGGCACTCTTGGGGCCATGCGCTTCATCACAGCCATTGATATGACACAACCACAATACGTGGAACCTTTATCAAGAGAGTTCTGGATGCGGTTTTGGTCACAGGTCAGTATTTTATGAAACCTTCTTCTTGATCTTTTCTCTGTCACCCTTCCTATCCCACTTCATTCAAATGTGGAATTCAAGCAAGAGAAAAGCAGTGTCTTTTAATGAAAAGTCATAGCAGGAAACTGAAGGTAATAAATAGTTCAGGAGCCATTCCAAGAAAAGAACTAGCTTATGGTCAGCTTAATTTGCCTTCTTTTAGGTATGTATGGTGAGTCCTGTGGGCTGAGTGGATTAGTAGTTCTTAATATATTCCTAGAGAAGGTGACTTAAAACTTTTTCTGAGGAAATTTCTCCAGCAACTAGTGTTGTTTTTATTTCTGTTCTCTTAGAAAACTTGCTTTCAAGTCCAGAGCTGAGCTTTTGTTCTTAAGTACTGAATTACTTATTTTATTCTTTTACCAGCATGAAGATATCAGTCAGCCGGAGAATATGTTGGCTGTAAGTGTCTCCTTTTTGTTGGTGCTTCTGCATTTCTGCATTTTTGATACAGATTCTTATTGATGGCTTGTATCAGGAATAGACAAGAAAAAAGTGGATTTAATTTCCCTAGGAGCTCTGTTTGGAATGATTTTTTTTTTTTTTTTTTTTTTTTTTTTTGGTCATGCTCTGAATGACACTCAGAACCAGAATATCCGGTTTTGTTAATTCATGTGGTGAGATACTCAGGATGGACAATGAATTATCTGTTAATACTGTTTTGTCAGCAGTAGTGAAAGTATGAGCAGTGTCTCCAGAATGCACTGAGGTTTTGCTGCTATATGAAATATTCAGGTGAAATGGAAAGCTTTGAGGAAGTTGACTTTCCTTGGAGTGATGGAGCCAGGCTTTACTATTAAATTCAGTGCTGTATTGCCCTTTTAGACATTGTACTCTTTTCATGTATTTTCTGTTGCTGTTTAGATTTTGTTTATTACAGTAAAAGCTGTAATGGCCTGTAAGTTAGAATACCATGAGATCCTCTTTAAGGGCTCTCACTTCTAGATTATTTTATTTTTTAAGTTCTGGGAATATGAAGTAAAGAGAGGAATTGTCCATGACTAGTCTCCTCTATCCAGCATTCCTATTTGAAACCTGAAACTTGCAGTCTGGCTGTTTCCCCAGAGTCTAGTCCTTGCACTTCAGCTTCATCTTAGTGCAACTTTTTCACCAGAAAAACTTCTTCTTCAAAACTTTGCATTTTGCCTTTTTTCCAGAGGCAAGATTTGAAGGATATAATTAAACCATGGCGTTTTAACCCTGGTAGGCAGCTAAGCACCACAGAGCTGCTTGCTCACTTCCCTGGACTGCCCAGCAGGACAGGGGAAGAGGAAAGGAAGAAAACAAGAAAACCTGTGGGTTGAGATAGAATTGCTTAGTAAGCAAAGGAGAAGTGGAAGAAGAGAGAAAGAAAACAAAACAAGCAATGCAAAGGCAATCACTCGCCACCTCCCACAGGTAGACCGTTGCCCAGCCCAGAGGTGGCTAACCTACCTAAGCCCCCTCCTCTCATTTCTGATTGCTGAGCATGATGTTACATGGCATGGAATATCTCATTGGTTGGCCTTGTTGTGTCCTCTCCCAACCTCTTGCACACCCCTAAACTATTCACTGCTGGGGGAAGAGTGAGAAACAGAGAAGGCCTTGACACTGTGCAAACGCTGTTCAACAACAGCTAAAACATTAGTGTGTTACCAGCATTGTTTTGGTCACAAATCTAAACCACAGAATCATAATGAGCTGCTATGAAGAAAATTAACTCTATCCCAGCCACACTCAGTATGTAAATATCTACAGACAGTCCTTGCATAGTCTCTGAATCCATCATTATTTAAATAAAGATAAAGCAAGGATATGCAGAATTTCAGACAAACAAACTTCATACTCAAAAAGATCTCCATGTAATTTAGTCACTGGTGGTCTGTAAGTATCCACCTCTGTTCAGCAAGGCAGAGACGAAGGCACTTCCTTGTTTGCTTGTGTCTCTCTTCATTCACTCCTTTACCAAGTACTAGACATTCCTGTCTTGTCAAAATACCCATCCAAAGCTGGGTGAGGGGTCCCAGCCCTTTCACATGAGTCTTTGTAGGTGAATTTATTTTACATGCCAATTAGAAAAATCAAATGTTGTTTATTTTATACAGTTTCTTAGTATTTTTTAACTTTTTTTTTAGTCAGCAGAAACTTCACATAAACTACTATAGAAGCAATGTATGGTCTTTGAGTCCTGCCCCAGTCCACTTAAATACCCCTTCTACCCTAGAATAGTGAAGGACCAAAATCCATGTCTCTGTAAATATTGCAGTCTAAGCACTATGGCTACCAAGCACACACAGGATTTTGTTCTACTCCAGTGCTACACTTGTTTATCTCCCATTCAAGCAGAGTCAAAAAGAGCTCCTAATCTCCCTCATGTGGAAGTAGGAGAAGGCACAAGAAAATGTGGACACTAAACAAAAAAGTGATTGAGAGAAAGAAGGAATAAATCATTAACAGCTGCATGTGTAGGATTACTGGTTCATGTGCAATACTTTAAGCTTTTTTTATTTTTGTTAGCCAATAAACATTGGACCTTTACCTTTGGCCACTTTATCTCAGTCCTGTGTGGCAGCAGCACAGAGGAGGCTAAAAAGATACAGTAATAACATGAGCAACTGTTTAACCTCTGTGAGTTACAGTCTTTTTCACGCACTATCACTTACAGTTCCTGTGAGGCCACATTTATCATATCATACAAACTGGTTTTGTCTTGGCAGGCTTGTACAGTAAGATTTTTCTTTTTCAGAACTTTTTTCTTTTTCCCCCCCACTAAGTTATCTGGTAAGTCACTGGATCAGAGGTTAAACTTTTTTTATTCTTCCTTTTTTTTTCTGTTTAGGAACTGAAAAAAGGTGCAGATTTTGGGCTTGGAAGTTTAAAATATTCTGCCTACTTTATTTCTGAGAATTGATAAATGATGAATGGGTTGGGAATACAGCAAAAAATTGTGCAAGAAGTGCTTCAAGGGTATTTTGTATTTTTTTTTATAGTAGACCTTGGATTATAATATTGAAGATTAAACTAATTAGACCATAGTAGAAAACAGAATATTTAGTATTACAGTGCTCTTAATTATATCATCACTTCTCAGGCTGCAGGACAGGCTGGGCTATCATCAGATGTCGCCCAGAAGGTACTTGAAATGATTTCATCCCCTGCAGTGAAGAACCGACTGAGAGAGACAACTGAGGAAGCAATAAAATATGGGGTGAGATGTTTCCAATGCCATTTGGCACCACAGCTGTGCACTCCTTCCCTATTAATAATACGGGGAGACAAAGTACAATGAAGATGATTATTAGAAAGCACTATATAGACAATCTCTCTTAGGTGGTCTTTGATTTTTGAACATGTGAAAGCTGACTCACTGTTGTTGGTAGTTTATCATGTTGTCATTTGGGAAACCAAGGCTGGCTCATTCAGCTCATTCCAGCTGGACAGCAAGGATGGGGAGCTACAGGACCTACTAAGAGATAACCATTTATCACTAGTTGACATAAAACTGGATTTACCAGGTTGCTTTTTTTGCTCCTTCAAAAGGGGCACTCAGGCTCTGGAAAGTCCCCTACTTTCTGATGCCTCCATTAGATTCATCCTTAAGAATGAAGAAGGTGAAAAATTGAGGAGGGAGTTTTTGCTTTTTCTTCCTGATGATTGATCATGTGTTTGCAAAAATTTCTCCCGTTATAACATTCTCTGTTTCATCTCTATGGTGTCAATAGGCATTTGGGATGCCTGCTGTTGTGGCACATATTAATGGGGAACCTCATCTCTTTTTTGGCTCTGATCGTTTAGAGCTGCTATGCAGCATTATAGGTGAGTGTACCTAATAACATCACTTTTGATTTCATACTTTCATCCTCTTTTAATGAAATATGTAGTAGAGCTAAATAAAACACTTGAAATTCTTTCAAATATTAAATAATCATAGAATCATAGAATGGTTTGGGTTGGAAGGGACCTTAAAGATCATCTAGTTCCAACCCCCCTGTCATCAGCAGGGACACCTTCCACTAGACCAGGTTGCTCAAAGCCTCATCCAGCCTGGCCTTCAACACTTCCAGGGAGGGGGCAGCCACAGCTTCTCTGGGCAACCTGTGCCAGTGTCTCATCAAACAGAAACCAGGCTATAACATTCCAATTAGGATTAGAATGGCAGGGGGGTTGGAACTAGATGAGCTTTAACGTCCCTTCCAACCCAAACTATTCTGTGATTCTCCGATTCTCAGTTCCAAGGACTTCAACAGATATTGTTTCTCAGACTCCCTAGCCCTCTACCCTTTTGCTCTTCCTCACCCTCAGCTCCTCAGAAATCATGTCCTAAAAAGAACTGGCTTCACCCTCACGTGAAGTGCCTCAGACCTGCAGAATCTCTCATCTGTGACAGAGGAAAATAATTATTCTGTACAGCTTCAGTTGTGATAGTGAAGGATTTATGGAGCTGGCTGAAGAATGACAAGACACAAATCAGTATTCCATCATCTGTAGTTACCCTTCAAAGGAGGAGTAGGAACAGTCATCCTGCTACAGAAATGTGACTAGCCCATCACTTCTATGTATTAAATTTTAACTTTCTCTTTTGTGCTGGTTTTTCTTGCAGGTGAAAAATGGCTGGGACCAGTTCCATCAGTTCCAAGCCCCAAGATGTGAAAAGTCCTGGGGAAATATATAAGAGTGAAAATATATATATGTATGTGGTCAATCTTCACTGATTTTCTGAATGTATCCAATTTTACAGAGAGATGGCTTTCTTATCCTTAACAGCTAACTTCACAGCTCAGTGTCATCTCTAATTACAAAGCAAAGAAGTTGAAGGTTTGCCAGTATTACCAGTCTGGTGAGGTCTTTGCTAACACTGATGTGCTTCTTTTCTTTCAACAGATTAATGATTAACATTGAAGATTAAACATTCTTCTTTCCTGATTAGTTCTCTTTCTCTTACCCTAAAAGCACGAGGATTAAGTTGTTGTTATGGGACTGCGATCTCTGGATTTCTCATGTCTTCCTGCTTGTGCTTTAGAAACACACACACGTACTAAGAGAATCTGGCTATATTCTCCTTTTATTTTAAGTCCAAGATACTACATAGACACTAGAAGCACAGGACAAGGTATTCACACCTCCTTTTACTCTGCAGCATGGCAATTGGTGGGGACACAAGAAAGAAGAGTGGAAGAGAGAGGGACAATTCAAGCCTAGAGAAAAATCTAGGGAATGAATCAGGTATTTCAAGAGGAACTGTCCCCTTCCTGGACAGTATTTTATACCCCCTGCTGTGCAGTGAGTGACATTTGAGGAGACCACCACACACATGCATTCGCAGGCACCAACCCCAGACCTTGGAGGGGTTTTTAATTAATACCAGTTTTACAGTAATCTCTTTGGAGGAGAGTGGTGAATACCATATGTTTAGTTGGTAACTGAACCAGACTCTGTTTTGCTTCCTCAAGGATGGCCCAATTGCTGCCTATCCAAAGGTGATCTGGTTATGGCTATGAGGGATTTCCCATCATACAGTCTGCAGAGGGAAAGATAGGCAAACAATAAATAAAATCAAAACACTTCATTTTTCACTCTCACCTCTGATTACAGTAGTTAGAAATTTCACACTGAAATAGTTTGAACCTGGCTCTATATTGGCTGCACTGGAATAACACTCACATTAATTTGATTTGTATGAGGCTTGATTTCTCAGTGATTCCTGGCTGTCTCTGACGCATCACTGAAGGAAGCAGAAGAACTAGCAGCAGCTGGGATTCCGTTTTTTGTCTCTTTCTGAGCTTTAAGGTAAAGCATATTCATGCTTGTTCACTTGAACAGCAAATCCTGGAACAAAGCATCAGAAAAAAAACCTGTATCCATGTTATTACAGCTCTAAGTGTTCTGGGAGTATCATTTGTTCTCCCATCCACAATTTTCCCCTCTTACACCTCCTTCAGCTCTTCAGGAAACATCCTATAATTTGAGAACTCCTTCCTCCTTTCCACCAATGCACCCATTAGTCTTTGGGCAAATCCAGCCTTGAATTTAAGGAAATATTTGTGAGATTTAAGAGGCTACATTCATTTAGGAGTTAGAATGGCGGGGAAGTCATCACGTACGTGGATGCCATAGGTTTTTTTGAGTCCCCTGAAGCCATGTTAAAGAAATTTTTTACCATTTCACCCCTGAAATTTGCTGGTCTCCAATTTATGGTGTCAAACTGATTCTAAGGTTGTGATAAAAATGGAATGACTGAAGTATCACTTTAAGCCTGGTCACCCCAGTGACCTGAGGTCACTGCCATAGGCAGTGCTGTCTCAGAAATGGGTAAAATGAATCTCTGTGGAGGTGATGAACTCTGGTGGGAAGGTAGGTAGAATGCAAGGAACATCTAGAAGTAATCTCACGGTGACAGCCAACATCTCATAAAACTCTGTCCTTTGAACCAGCCTGACTGAAAAAAAAAAACCCAGCCTTTGTGACAGAACATTGTTGATTTAGCAGATGGACAAAATGAGATGGATCTTATAGACTGCTATATATTTCCCAAAATTATCTTAAAGGCCCTTAGACCTACTTGAAATCAGGAGAAATTAAATGCTCAAAGCCTTGGGTACTAAAATGGTACTGAGATAAGGAAGTTCCAAACTCAGGCTTTTCCTTGCCTTGCTTATTGCCTAGTAAGTGGTTACACACAGCCTTTGCATTTATCAGTGAGTTTGCATATTGTTGCAATTCTAGACCTACTTCGAGCAAAATCTGCCTGTTTTGAGGAAGTTCTGTCTTGTTTCGGCAGCCTCCTGTGTTACGGAGACCTGATGGTGAACAGAAGCTCTTGGCAGACACTCTGGTGGTTACCCCAGCAAACAGCAGCTGGCAGCTACACTGGACATTCTCAGTACTTATCCTTGGCGTAGCATGCATTTAAGTAGTCTCAGTGCTGAGTATCAGCTTCTTTACCTGGCTTTCCTTTCTCATCTGCTGTCTGTCAGTCTGCTGAGACACCAATGGCCACCACCGCAGGGAGTTGAACTGTTTCTCTTCATTTCTCTGAATGCCACCAGGTGGCAGGGCAGCAAAAAGCTGAGCATTACTTGGAAAAACATTGAGGATCTAAACTGTTGTGTCTTTTTGCAAGGCACAGGGGTAGATGATAAGCAGTAGTAAGAACTGCCAGCTATTTAGGAATGCTAGATGATCTTTAAGGTCCCTTCCAACCCTAACCATTCTATGACACCTCTTCTACTTAGCTATACACCAAACTAGTTCCTGAGAGCTTAACATCCACATCTCTTTCAAGGTAGCATGCTTTTTAGCTGTCAAGCCAGGAAAGACACTGAGCAAGAAGGACTTTTAGCCAAAAGAGAGACTCTCAGCGACGCAGCCAAAACTGGACTATGAACTCTAGGGAACAAATTTGGAGTTGTGTTGCCTTTTGCTCCATTCCAGACCTCACCAGGAGATCCAGTCCCACTTCCCATTTCTGGAAAACCTATGAAAGTGGCATGAAGAAGTAGGTCCCACCAACACGAGGCTGAAAGCAAACAAGCAAGGGCAGAGACAGGCATAAAGTCACAAAATGAGCAAAAGAAAATGGTTCAGTAAAACAAGGAAACCATAGGAAGCAGAGGACAGGTGCAGAGAAAGCTAGGTGGCATGTGAACAAAGGAAACAGAGCAATGAAAGAAAAAGAAGAGAATAAAACTAAGCATAGATTAGGACAGAGAGAGGTGTCTCAACAGGAAATGCTGTTCCCTGAGAGGGAGCAGGCAACCAAGAAAGGCAGAGCTTAAGTAGATTAAACTGGCCAGAGTCAGCTGGCCATGGAAGATCACTTTGGGAAGAAGGTATAGGATTAACTGTGAAGCCATACAGTATTTGCTGTACTCTTTCAGCAGGGCCACGGATGGCCCAGGGACCTGCCTCCACCCTGAACCACTGGCCTGCAGCACTGCTTCATGTTCATTACCTGTGCTCCTCACCCACTGAGACAGTCCTCCAGCGGTGACCTCACACGCAGCACAAAATGGAGGCCTGCAGAACAAGGCAGTTCTTTAACCTTCCCCAGCAAGCACCTTCTTATTGTCCTTTCTTGTCCTCTCAACCCTCAGCAAGCAACACCTCCTAAATTAAGTCTCTCTCTTTTCTCCCATCCTTATCTCTGTGCACGTGAGAAGGAAACATTTTATTAAAGCACTTACTGGATTATGGTGCTGAGCATCTGCTTTGCTGCCTTTTCCTTTTCCAGTGGAGCCAGCAACACTGCTGGAAGGAAGCAACCTGCTTCCTAGAAGGGAACCAAGCACAGAACAATACAGAAATAATCAAAAGAGGGTATCCCAGGAGCTGCACACATAGCTGGTTTTACCCTAGACTTTTCACAGACCTGTGGCTCATCCATCGCTAAGAATGAAAGGAACAACCAACTTGACTAATGTTACCTTGACCTACTTCTCATTCCAGCTTGAAACAGGAAAGTGACTAATTTGCATTCATCTCATTCAAAAAAATCATTGGTTCTAGGCTGTGTTTCATTGCCACAGCTGTTTTGGCTATAGCATCTTGCCTAAAGAAGCTATGTCTATAGCTATCTAATGAGTAATGAGGGCATTCTCTAACTTTCCTAAATGTTTCCACCAGTCTCATTTTCAATTTCTATCTCAGTCTACTCTTATACACAAAAAATAGTTTCAAATAATAACAGCAGGTTCCAGTAGGTGACAGCATCATGCAGTCAAGCTAAGAAATGCCATTACTGAACATATCTGTGCAAGCTGATTGCCTTATCCTGAAAAATACACTTTGTGAAGCAGTCTAATCCTGTGCTCTCACAGTATTTCTCTTCCTTCTCCTCCATCTGCCCTCTCAAGATTCCCACATCTGACCTTGGGGTTTAAGGAATTTGCCTGTCATCACATATCAACATCATGGCAAAATCAGGGATGAAATACTCTGCAGAATTCACAAACTTAGAACATTATTTTGCTTTCTGTAATCATCTTATATTCACCATACACATTTCACAAGAAATAAGTATGATGTCTTTAACGTAACAGCCCTCTTTCTTACATCATTCTAATTTATTCTTAGGTGACCCTCCATCCTACACACTAAGGATGGTTTAAAATTATTAAATACCATAATTTCATAAACAGTATAGTTTCTGGGAGTTTGCTGTATTGCAACAATAAATCTGTATTATAACCCTTTTCTTTGAATCAGAGGAAAATGGAAAGAGTCTGAATTAAAGATCTGGTGTCAGCATTGAATGTGTTAAGGGGGGGCAGAAGGAGCAGACAAATTAATTTGATAACATACCTATCCACTATTCAATCAGGAAAGTTAAACAAGCTGTAAAATTCAGGTAATGAGGGATTCCTGCAATAAGATGGTAAGCTTCAATGTTCTTCACAGGAAGATTTTTTTCTTTTTAAACTGTAAATTATCATACCAAAATTTTCTAGGGAAAAGATGAGATGCAACTGTATTTCAGCAGTTTTTCAAAGGTCGACTATCCCCTTTCCCAGTTTCATGATATAATTTAAAACTCTGAGGTTTACAAAACTGGAACCTGACTGCCATTTGTTGCTAGACTATGGCTCTAAACAACATGAATTTGCAGTACCAGGGTTCTTCTCTATTTTGCATATATCCCAGCTCCAGTACTTTGGTATTTAATTATGATGTATGTTTGTAGGTAGTGGCTAATAGAACGAGTAACTGAATAAAAACATATCTAAAACAACTACGCATATCAACTAACCTAGAAGTGTCTTAAAGAAAGCATTGAGGAGGGTTATAGCTGAATTTATATCCTGGCCTTGAGGCTAGGGGGAAAGTCACCTCTGCCTCATATGATACGCACTGGCAAGAGACACACGTTGCTGCTTTAAAGCCAACTCTGAAAACAGCAGTTTTGGCAGTGGCAGTTCTCTATGTCTTTATCTAGTTCTGGATGCCTCTCTGTATCCCAAGGTGTTTTCTTTGCTTTCAGTTTAGCCGAACTCTGGCATTTCTTCAGTTTGTTATGCTTGGTTATGGATAATCACAGTTCTTCCCTGTTGCATAGGTTAACCCAAATTATCAATGTTCATTTAAATGTAATTTTATCTAGGAATATTAACATGTTTTGCCACACTTGATTTTTTGGTAATTAGTCTTCTGTCAGGATTGGCAGCAGTACATAAATAGAAAACTTTTTAGTATTTGCAAAAATAAAAATAAATATATCATCCCTGGTTTTTTTCCTGTTTTTTTTAGCACAACAAATTTGTCTTAATCCTATCTTTTTCTAGCTCAAGAACTGTCAGAATTTCTGGAAAATAAAATGTCAAAAAACTTTGAAATTCCTAAGGATAAAATTTCAGTTTGTGCTTAGAAAATGCAGGCTCAGCTCTGCTACCTCATGTACCTTTACATTCACGTAACCTTTTATTTCCTTCCTCTCTGCCTCTTCATCTATTACCACAAACACATTCTAAATGGTGTGGATGGTGACATCAAGCGTTCTTACTGCGGCAGCAATGACACTCAAGACTACGTCTCTACAGTCTTCTGGTTAGAGAAGTTGATTTCAACCAGTTGGAAAAGTATCCACTGTGTTTATCCCTTTTAACCATGGCTCTCCTGGCATAAATCAGAAGTCCATATACAAATATGCATGTTTGTTGGTATACCTTTATATACCTTTTTTTTTTTTTTAATATGTGCACTGAAGATACAAGAGTGGATATGGTACAGCAAAAAAATCACCACTCCTGCAGGGTGCAGCTGTTTTACGATGCCAAGGTACTGAGAAACTATAGTGAAAGTTTTGCAGTGTCAGTGTCAGATCACTGCCATTCACAATGGAGTGTATAAAACCTAAGAATTCTGTTGAACTTTACATTGCATTCTCTGTAATGACTGTTCTCAGTGATGTATATTAATGATGTATATACCTGTAGGGCAATAAGGAGTCGGCAGATAGGGAGACTATCTGGGAAGAGCAGCAGAGGCCACTGGAAAGCATCCCTTCTTCCAATATCCATAACAAAAGGGGAACAGCTAGGCTGAATAACCTAGCACTCTTCTGCTGGAGAGTATATTGAGTCAGCAGCTTTTCCCCAAGGTGGCAAGCTGGGAGCTCAGAATGAGCTGGGCCTGTACTATCAACTTAGCACTTGGATCTGGATCTGCACTTTCATAGCTCAGCTGCAGATCTAGGATCCAGTGGGATTTTCTGGCAAGAAAAAGAATGCAGGAAGAAAAATGTGGCATAAGTGAGCAGACATGTAAAAGGGGAGAGAACCCAAGTTCTCTCCTTATAAACTATAATGGAAGTTTACAGTGGATCACTTCCCCCGGGCTTTATGTGACACAAGTAGATGGGAATGATACGTGGATTTGTGGAAAGACCACACTTGGATTAAACTATGGGCTGTGGCAGGGAGGCATTAAAAACAGCACTGCATTATGACAAGGGGAACTGCAGTGACCCACAAGGTCAAAAGGAACGTGAAATCTTTTACTTTATGACAATAAACAATTCTTGACATTCAAGCAAAACAAACTAGTTTGCATTTACACTAATTTTCTGCTCCCATTAGTATTTCTCATCACAAGTAAGCTGTTTGTTCACTTTTGACAGGCAACCATCTTTCACACCTGCTTGGTCTCAGTGAAGTGCCACAAAGGCAACACAAATGAACAAAGCGCAAACATTTGTGAAAGGAGCTGTGGCCTGCTGAGGATAATCCCAGAATTGTGGAAATGGTAGCCTGGACAATGCCACGGTGATACAATGAAAACCCTCACGCCACCAGGCTCAAAGCAGCTATTGCCTTTATGGTGTAATTTCCTGATCCTTTCAAAAAGAGACAATTTCATGGTATTGGGCATCCTGGCATTATAGTATTTATTTATCACTCTTCCTCTGAGCTGATGACACTGAACTATTTTTTCCTAGCCTTCAACACAAGGTTCTACAGAAGCTCATTCACAACTTCTGCCTCTTAATAGCAGCTCAATAGCTGTCTTCTGCTGTGAAGGTCCCTGACATGCTGCTTTTTCATATCCCCAGATTTAACACCTTTACGTCTCTCCCTCAGAACAGGGAGGCTCTGTATACGGCACCCCCCTTCCTAATTATAGCATATGGCTTCGCTCTCTTCTTCCTCTGCATAATCAATAACTCCACTTGTTTTCCCTGTTCTTCCAGAGTTTCAATACCAGACCCTTGGGTTCTCCTGTGCCTCTAAGTATACAAGCACTCATGCTGTGAGTTGTTCTGCAGAAGTGAAGTCTTACAGAACATCTCACAGAACAGAGGTCTGCAGAACATCTCACAGTATCACATCTTCACTGCTGTTGCTAAGATACAGGCAATTTTAAGCAGGGATCTGATGGCCATTCTTGATACCTTCAGACAGGGCTGCTGCAGAGACTGAGAGACCTAACTCTGTCTTCAAAGTAAACTGGCTTCACTTTCTGACCCTTGTAATCTTTTTCAACAATCCCTTTTCACACAATTCCTATAAGGATTTCACTCTTCCTTCCAACCCTCTTCCTTGCCATCCACATAATCCCTAGTGTCTCTTACCATCTCAGCCTGCTCCTGTTCCAGAATCTTTTAGCAACAAATGTTAAGTTTTGCCTTCCACAGCCCCAAATGACTTCCCAATCTCAAAGGCTTCATCTTCACTCATATTTTCCCAAACCTTTACACAGTCCCTTCAGCCTCGTTCTCAGAAACAGACTGAAACTGATTTAAATTTTCCATCATTTTAGGTTTAGGCTGATGTTCAGCAAGAAATGTTTCAATCCAAACCAGTTCATTTTAACAAAGTGAAACACAACTGCAAACAGGGTCTGAGATCAGGGCAGCTGACAGAACCTCAACAACAGATAACTGCAATAGTTCTGCCTGCTATGGGGCTTAAAAGAATTTCTAATGACTACAATAATCTCTGCACTGTGAAAGGGCCCAAGCTGACTATAATCAACTACTTCACCTTTAATCAAGTACTAGACTAAGAGCCCAGCCTTGGCAGTCAGAAAGCTCAGTGCATGTTAGCTACCTGATTACCCAGCTTCTCAGGAGCATACAGCTTTGTTCAGGAAGCACTGTTTCTGTAAATCCTATATCCAAACTATCTAGTTTATAAAGAGGTATGGGCACTGCATTCAGAAGAGCAACCACTGAGCAACATGCTCTCCAAAGAAACACATAAACACATTAATTCTTTGCAAGCTACTATAACTCCTCCAGTAGTGTGTAACAGCACTATTTATTCACGCTACTGAAACACACTCCCCCTCCCATTCGCTCCCCATTTAAGTTCACATGCTAGTTTCTCTCCCCATTTCTCTGAGCCTACTGTCTACTTATACTTCTCAAATCTTAAGTATAGCATACAAAGATTTTGCCAAACGAATGTGGCTCAATCTTTCATGTGCTTCTGGAAGCATAAGTAGAGGATTTTTTTCTTTTTTTTCTTTCTTTCTTTTTTACCTGGTGAGCTGGAAGTACTGGGTGTGCAGTCACTGTCATCCAGCCACATACTCTGAACCACTGAATCCTGTTTTGGAGGGCCCTCAAGAGAGCACGTCAGCTCCTGGAGAGGGCAAAGAAGATGTGTTTTAATAATGCACTTGGTAAAACCAGGGAGGGTAGCCTCTGTTTGTTAGAGATCATGCACCCACCCTGTCATTCTCCTCTTCCTCAGATGTTTCATTTTCCCTCAAACCACTACAACAACTGCTTACACTGGATGAAGAACGTGAGACTGGCTGCATCACACAGTATCCTGAAGTCTGACTCCTGAGCATTCTGTAAAATGTAAGCATTCAACATAATCATGCTTATTGTTACACCAAGGCTTGCACTTTTTGTGACATAGCTTTATTATATACCAGTCAGAAACAGAAAGAAATTATTCGCCCACAGCTAGTTTTTCCACCTAGGAACAGAATTCAGGTGAATTGGCTTGCAGTCCTTAACTTCTAGTTACTACTTCCATTTAGTAGAAACACTATTTATTGTTTCCATTCTGAATAACTATATGAAAGGACAAGACTAACTGAATTTTTAAGGCATAGACCTACATGTCTTAAAGCAGAGTGAGTCCAACCACCTGCATTAAGCACTGTTTACCTCTAGACTTGCCTTAAAATGAACAGATGCCTTCATTTTGGAGATCAGATTTTAGGAACCTAAATACAACATGAGGACGTGTTAAACTGAGTATAAAGGGAAGGCACTACCCAGCCAAGGCTGCCCATTCCCACAGCCACTCTCAGCCTGTCACGCTTGGTCTTATGTGAAATTCCAGACAGTACAAGGGGGCCATAAAAGCACATTTATTCATGTCACAGAACCTCTTCTAAACTGTCACCACTGTGTTTCCGGACAGTTGTAACAGGAGGAGTCAGGAAAGCATATAGACATTAACCACTACTTTAGAATGGTTAAGTAAGAAAGTTAAAGGAAGCAATGGGAATGTAGAAACAAATTACTGAGATGCACATTATTTTAGGATGTCTGGGTACCAAACTATTAGGATCAAGTGCCAAGCTCTTGCACAGACAGGTCAGAACCCTCCTCCTGTTTACAGACAGGAACATACCTAGGTCAGAATGCCCATCCTGCTGATTTTGCATGTGCCTAGTTGCCAGCAGGTTGGCTCCTGTAGGCCCGTCCCACTAGACTTTTAGCTCCCACAGGGTCATTACAAGGGGAATGTTCAAAGCAAACTGTATTGGATCACTTGACCACCACTCTCTCAAATGTCATGGACACTGAGGTAGCCTGGTGCACTTTTCATATCTGTCAAGAAAGACCCTTAAGGTCAGCTTCTCCCACCTCAGAATTTGGGAACCATTGCTTGCCATCATCCAGGAGAAAGAGCAGTCAATGAGGCTGATATGCTTACATGGTGGAAGGGGTACTGTGCATGTAAGCCGAACATTTATGGTGAAATACTCACTGCCTGCACAAGAGACCAGCCAATAAGAGAGAATTAAGTGCTTAAAAATGTTAAGAAACACAAAAAAGCTAAGAGAGGCAAGAAAGATAAGACACCTTTAACATACTAAATATATTTATTCCTTCAGAAACACTGCAAAATGTGGCCAGTCTTGACCTACAAGCAGTAATGAAACCTAAAGTCCCAGGCATATTACATGCCAGCATGCAACAGGGAGAACAGTAAAGATAGGGCCGATATAGGCCAAAGACATTTCCTCAGGAGACTAGGAGATATATTTTAGAGGAAATGAAGGCCAACATGCTTCTCCCTTGGCAGAGCAAATCAATAACATGAATTTAAGTGAGCTGGGACCTAGATTTCCACAAAGTATCTCCTTCTCAGCATCCTTCCTCAGCGGGTTTCTCCATCCTCATTCTCTGCACTGTACTTCCTGACCTACGTCATCCAAAGGCACTACAGACAGAGGTGGAAACATGTTCTTCTGCTCTTGCCTCCCGTGGGCCAAGCTGTTCTCTTCTCACTTATCTGAGGGGAGGGGAAGAGAAGGGGGGCACTCAAGGTGGCCTCTTTTCCCCATCATTAGTAAGTTTGTTTCAGTGGCTGCTGACTGGGCAATGGGAAGGGCATAGAGCCAAAATGCTCCAACAGAAGCTATCCATCCATCTCCCTTGCCCAGGATTCCTGCTCCAGAAACTGCCAGTGGAGCATTACTTGGTGCCACTTGGTCTCTCCACAGTCCTTGAGGTCCTTTAAGTAAGTTCATGCTCCTCTTAGCCAGGACTCTCATTTCTCCCCCAGAATCTTGACAGTATCTTCAGTGAGGTAACCAATGACTGAGTAGCATCCGGTCCACTCCTGATTGGCTTGATGTCCCCACTCAGATGTGTCTGAGGAGGGAAAACACACACACAAAAAACCCATGTACTTTTCCTAGGATTTGGACACAGACAGTACAGTGCTTGATTTTTCAGACGCAACCCAGAAAGCCATCTGATCCTGAGGAGTTTTGCTACTTGGTTACTTAGGCTGGGTTCATTCTTTAGAGTCCGTCCCTTGGGAAGAAGGATTATTTAGAAGGCTGCCTGGACAGTAGAGCAGAAAAACTAAGTACAATTGTCCCTGCATGTAGGAGAGAAGACACTGTTAGCCTACGTGAACAATGCAGTTTCATGGATTTCAGCCTGATCACTGCAGAAGGGTGTGTTGGAAATCGGCATGCAAGGAAAGAAAGTGCTGGTTTGTCTCTACTGGAAAAGAACTAATCTATGATTTATGTGTTCCCTTTGCATTTATTTCCAGGTTGGTTTTAGTAGGTTTTATTAGAACACAGATGAAGTGTTTGATCACTCAAGTCTGGAATCTAAAATTATTATTTAAGACAGCAGCAACATGCTGGACATTTTTGTGATAGAGAAGTTTCCTGTGATGCTGCTTCGGGGAGAGAACCAGGAGTGGATTGATGACATATTACCAGGGACAACAATTTTAATATGGCCTGCGTAAATTACTCTAGAACAAGCTGTAACTCTTTTTGGATTAGAAATATGCCTATATCATGATCCTGATTTGTGGTTCCACAATTAATGAACAATAAATAGGCTATTTCAGTAGAACTTCAGTAGAAGTGTCTCTGAGACAGTTAGAATTTCACTCCTAGCCTGTTCCTGCAATAGTGTCCCAACACTGTCTTGGCGAAAACTGTGTGCTTTCCACGGTGGAATTACATGTCCTTGATTCCCTGTCCCAGATACAATGCAGAAGGTATGACTGCACGTGGGCTGGTCCCCAACTCTGAAATCACAATTCTAACTAACTCTGGCTAATCACTAAGTGTGCAAAACTCCATGCTACATCTCACCTCGTACACAAACTGTCCAGGAATGGGCTAAACCACCACAACTGTGAAAAGACTTTTTCTGGTGATCAAACAAGTGGTTGCAAAAAGATGCATAGAAAGAATCCTGGGGACAGAAGTAGACAACACTGCCAAATCATACAGGTCATGCCTCATGTGCATAAGCAATATTCATGCAAGTATTGTTAGTGAAATCCCATGCTATGTTTGCTCTCTGAAAGCACGTGATGTCAACTGAAACAGCCACTGCAGCTGGCTCACCTCCTCAGCTGAAGAATGGAGAATAGAGACTGGGAAGTGGGGGAAGCCTTCAAATGTGGAAATCAGGAACAGATGTCAAGAAAGCTTCATCTGTTTTTTCCAGGGCATGCCCACATTCTACAGTAGGGTAACCAGGACCAGCCAAGCTATGAGATGTTTTCATACTAGGCAGAATTCTTCCCAATTATGCAAGGTTACTCCAGCTACCTAATCAGAGCAAGAGTCTCTCACATGTGCCTAGCGAGGAACTTCTAGTTCACAAACAAGGCAGGATGAGGGAAGGGGAGGTGGAATGATGTGGTAATGCTGGAAGATGGGGGTTGCTGACCAATCAATGGTTCCATGTCCTGCATCCTCTCTTGTCCTTGGCTGACGGAGCTTGCATCTTAAATAGTCTGTATCTCCTAGCTGTGCTCCCATCCTCCTCACCGCCAAAATTCTGGACACCCACCCAACCCAAAAACTAGTATCACAGAAGCATACTTACCAGAACTCTGCACCTTGGCTGTGACAAAATTCTGGGCAGTCCTGCAGCATACAACTGAGAAGCTGAACTACTGCAGATAGTCACCAGCTTGTAATTTTTAGGGAGCATTGGGTCTAGTTGGAAGGAAGGCCCTTCCTTGTCCGACTTGGCACCTGGAGCAACTACAACCACAGAGACCTGGCTCTAGGGCACCTCCTGAAATTTTCTCGGAGCAGCCTCAGTCCTGAGAAAGGGACATGCCCTGCTACAAAGTACTCAGGGCCCTTTTTGCCACAGGTCTCATTCAAGTTCTCATGAAAAACATCAGGTGTGGCAAGCTGTTCCAGAAAGTCAGCTGCAGTCTTGGATTTAGAGACAGGCTGCTCTGGAGTCTTGGAAATGTAAATGTGTGATTTCCATGACGTCCTGACGTATCCTAGATCGGATCACATCCCAGCATAATACAGCTTAGCAACAGCAAAGCTGTATTACCAGGAAAGTGCATTTTTTGACCACCAAAAACTGGAGAACTATTTTGCAGACTACTGCACCAGGTGTTCAGTAGAACATCGGGTGTGGTGTGGCATGGCATGCTTTAGCAATCAAACATAGGTGCAACACATGAGACCCTGCTGTAACATCTGTTGTAACACTTGGGAGGTCTGAAAACAGGCTAGTTCACACTGGTGCCAAGCAGCAGTATGAATCCTGCTTAAAGGGGCAGAACTTGAGCACAACCTGACATCCCAACATACCCTTGTCCAAGCTTCTCCATGAAGCTCCAAAATCACTCCAGAGCAAACTATAGAGGAAACATATACATGAGTAAGCATGGATAACTGGACAGCTAGGGCTCTGTGTATCCTGCTGGATGCAAGCTAAGATCACACTAAATACATAGCCAAAATCACCTTTAAGTGGTCCAATCTTTCTCCACTGGCTGTTTAGGAAAGCCGAGTTCCTTACTTACATGCGCTGAATACTGTGCCACGGCCAGACATCTAACTTTTAAGATGCTGCAATGCCTGATGTGGACAATTTGAGTAAAGCTTCCAACAGAGAAAGACATGCACCACACTTAAGCCAATACCAGACACAGTGAACATCTTTCAAATATTAAAATTATTTGCAACTCACTTGCTCTTCCTGCTGGGGAACTCTGGGGAGCTGGGACTGGATGATCCATCAGATTTCAGGTCAAAGAAAGTTCCTGGACTGTCCAGCACCTTCTGTATCCTCTCTGCAGTGTCTCTGCTGGGACAAAAGAGAAACCAGCTATACCCCAGGGCCACTATCTATTCTAACATTCCTTACAAGCCACAAAACAAAGCTGGATCTCTCATATACACATGAAAGCCACTGTGCTGCTAGAAAGCTATGACCTGGCTGCCATTACTGAAACCTGGTGGGACGAATCCCATGACTGGAGTGCAGCTATCGATGGCTACAGGCTGTTCAGAAAGGACACACAATGAAGGAGGGGTGGAGGCATTGCTTTCTACATCAAGAAATGGGTAGAGTGTGAAGAGCTGTCTCTGAAGAATAACCACAAACAAGTTGAAAGCTTATGGGTAAAAATTAGAGACCGAGACAACAAAGGGGACTTTGTGGTTGGTGTCTACTACAGGCCACCCAATCAAGGGGAGCCTATTGACAAAGCCTTCTTACTCCAGCTACAGGAAGCATTGTGCTCACAGGCTCTCATCCTGCTGGGGGACTTCAACCTCCTCAACATCTGCTGGAAAAGTAGCACAGTGAGTAGCTGCTTAGTCCACTAAGCATCTGAGCCACCACGAGGAATGGGACGGGACTGGGTAGTTGAAAAAGACACTTGGGAGAGGGAAAGTATGGTATCTGCTTTTCAGTAGCAATGAACTGTCAGAACAGACCAGTTGCCAGTGAAACTGCACCTTTAAGGATCACCCAGAAAGTCTTTCACAAAACACAAGATAAGGCTCACTGTTCCTCGTATCTAAGATTACAAATAAGCAAAAGGAAAGCCAAATAAATGCAGTAGCTTAACATTTCCCTCCTAGAAAAGAGTAGGAAAAAAAAAGAAAATAAATCCAGGGTTTTCCTTGTTGTAGAAAACCTTTACAGACTTTTTAAGGGGATAGTGAAGGATGCTGTACACAAAGGAATAGATTGAGGGGCACAGCTGCGTAAGGTACAAAATTATTTAAAGTAGTGAGGAGCTGTGGCTACTGCATTGGCTTAAGGCTGTTACATGGAAGGTGTCTCAGAAGATTTTATTTTTCTCAAGAGTTCTATACTATTTTTCTTCAGATTAGGTCATAGGCAATTCATTAAGGAAAGGTCCAAGAGAGTAACTGGAAAGAAGGGAAAATGTAGTAATTCTTCTTGTTGAGAAATCACCAGTTTCCACATTAAAGATGGCTTTTCCCCTTTTACACTGATTCTTTAAACTGTTTCCTGTAATTCTTGCAACTGGGAAAACTGTGTATTAGATGCAGAGCACTCATCTGTGAGTGTGTATGTGAGACTCTCTCTAATCTGTAAAAGGTATCTCAGCTAGAGCTGAGACAAAACTATTGATTTAACTAAATAACCTCTCATGACCAGCAGACAACTTCTGAATGGTTGTAATTCTGCCAAATATGCCAAATCACTCCTTGAACTGGTATGTATAATTATAATTAATTATAATTATTTCTCAGACCATCTAAGTTAAATGCTAGTCATTTTGACTTAAAGCTTTTTTTAAAAAAATCATTTTTTAAGATAGCAGAAGTTTTGTTGATTTAAACTTTTTAATATGAAAACACACAAACAAGCAAGCACCCAATTCCACCTTCCCAAGTAAAAGCCTTTCATCCGACTCTTATCTAAAAGTGGCGAATACAGAAAAGGAGAACCAAGAGTCCTAGATCATTCTGCACAATATTTAAGAGCGATCTTACTATGTTCCTCCACCCATCTCCTCCTTTCTTCCTTAAATACTGATTCTTCCCATTTCTAGATGTCCTTTTTTATTCTGCTTGTTTCTGTCATTTGTCCATTTCTCCATTAGCCAATAATCAGGCTTTCCTTCCCATTCCAACCATTTCCATTTCAGTTCTCATTTCTATCTCCCTTTTCTCACCTCCTCCCATTTTTTTCTCTCTTTGTCTCATCCTCCCATGGCTCATACCTCTTTTCCTCCTGTATGTTCTCAATGCCAATGGCACTACTCCGTCGCCCATGGAAGCGGCTGGCTCGAGTACGTGATGGGCTCCTACCGGGCAAGGCAAAAGACTAGAAAAAAGGAAAGTGTGACAGAAAGGAAGGAGGGAGGGGAACAAGACAGGAAAAACTGTGGAGAACTGGAAGCATGGGAGAGGGAGTTTGCAACGTGAATCCAGATCCTCTCCTTTACTCTGAGATACAATAGCACGGCCCAGCTCCCCCGGTGCAAGGAGTGCTTTCTGTCAGTGAGAAAGAGAAGCTAGGGCGTACAAAGGTGGTATGAGAAAGAGACAGAGACATACAGAAAGAAAGGCAGAACAAGATACACAGCAAGTATAGAGAGAAAGAGGCTCAAGAAGGGAGGTATCCCCATATGATGAGAGAAGGACAGGCAGAATCAGAAAGGTAAAAAAACTAAAAGTGCAAGGAGAGAAGGAGGCAGCAAACCCAAGTCATTCCTATTCTATGACTTTGTTGTGCTGACATAAAGAACGCATACAACTGAGTAAACTGTCACCAAGAAACTTCCATGCTGAAGGGCACTTTCTTGACTTACTCAGAGATGGTTTTTTTGTAGTTTGCCTGCAGGCAGAGACCACAATCAGCTGGATGCACTTTGGCCAAGGTAACCATATTTCCAACATCAGAAACATGGATCCTTTTCTGGAAACCTCTGTCATGGATTTATTATGCTCATACTGATCATGTATGTTTAGTATCCCTATCAAATAAGAAAGGCTTTGATAGTGACTAGAAATATTCACTCTTTTTCTCACCCTAAACTTTATTAATTCTGATGTTTGTTCCCAACATGCAAAATCTACTTACACCCAAACATCACCTTGAATAAACATTGTGCACCTGTTTATATTATGGGAAATAATCTGATTGGTGAAATTGCAGAAAATGGAACAGATCTATTGTCCTTACATTCTCAGCTCTTGCCATACGACAATACAGTACCATTCTGGTCAAACCACAGTGCGTGCATTTCTTTAAGGTATGGCAACATACAGGATCTAATCCAGGATAGCAGAGATAGGTGTCTGATGCAGAATCATGTTTAGCTTTCTTCTCCCAGTCTGCATCAATCTCAGCTCTAGTTTACAGGTGAACTGGGGCTAGAGATAGGCACAGACAAAACAGACTGCAACACATGCTGTCACCACTTGTGAAATGGGATGATACAACAAAAAGAGATTCACAGAAAGACAAGAGGACAAACTAATAGGGAAGGAGAAATAAAACGTATGGGTGGGTGACAAAGGTATGCCAGGTTTCTTCTTACAGCCCACCCGAAGACCTTACCGCAGCAATGGCCTTAGGGCCCTCGGCGACACTCTGGCTGAGGGCAAGGCCAGCTGTAGTTGGGCGGCTGGGCAGGGTGGCTGGCTGCTGCTTTCTCATGGATATCCCCATGGTATCCAGGCTCTGGCTGCGGCCTCTGATCACCCGCTGAACAGAAGGGAGGCAGGGAAACAGACAAACACAGATACACGTATAGACATGCACACAGCAGGGCAGTATGAAAAGCACCACAGATTGGGTGACAGACCAACACCAGAACCACAGAACTCCTAACTCCTGGAAGGCAGCATCTTAGATATTACCCATTTTTGGTCCTAGTTGATCCATGGAGCTCACTGCCAGGGAAGAACTCATCTATATATGAATATATAAAACTACATATGTATATACTTGAGAATATACTCAGTTACATTCTCTACTTTACTTTCACCTCCCTTGTCCTGTTGCAATAGATTCCCTACCAGTATCCCAGCATACTGGATAAGACAGCATCACCTGGAGCAGTCCTACCCAGTATAGGCTACAAAACACAAAATCAAACTTCTGCTCAAGACTGTAAGGTTCAGTCTTGCATGAACTTGAGTGCTGGTTCCAAGGGGAAAGCAGACATATCAAGGTCTGCAGCATCTGAAAAAGCCATTTTCTGAGTTTACTCAGCCTTTCCTAGCCTTTTACAAAGGCTGTGTACCTGACATGCAAATGACAGCATCTGCTACAAGTCAGAAAAGGACATTTGGGGATAATTAGTGTAAGACTTGGACAGGTATGAAATTCCTGGTTAGCAAAGGCAGGGTAGACTGATTGTAGCTAAAAATACACCTCACCAAAGCATCCCAGCTCTGACCAAATGTATGCATATAGTTACCAAACCTGTATGTGAATGGATTAGTTTCATAGACTTTAACGACTCTAATCAGCCCACCATACAAAGCCAGTGGAGGTCACTTGAAGAACTGCTGTTTATAATACAGCTCTCTGTTCAGACAGATAACTTACTAGACAAAAGAAGTGGTGAGGTACTTCCCACAGAAGTAGGTAGGAAAGAGATATAAGATTCTCTCTACATAATCAGTTCAAAACTCAGTTTGCCTGTTTGTACAAAAACCTTGCTTTCTCATATCATCTTGGTCACTTTTCAAAGTAAGTTCTGTCACCTGATCCTGATTTACTAAAAAAAAAAAAAAAGGAAGTGTTATCTACACTGAACAAAGGTAAATTAACTCTGGCTTTTAGAAGGTAACTAGAACATCACAGTTTTTCTAGCCATTACAGTCACAGACATCTTAGAAACTCTTGCAGTGGCTCTTGCAATTCTTTCAGTAATAATGAAAATGAATTGGAAGAGATCTGCCGTAGGAACTGAAAGCTGCTACTAGTTATTACAATTCGTCTTGCGAACACTCGCTCCTTTTTCTGTAAGTCCTGGAGTGAAACCCTGTCTGACACTAGATACCAACATGAAGCATAAAAAGTTTGACTTCTCAGGGACAGTATGGAATTCCACTGTGGACTATGCTGTAGCTCTGTAGAAAAGAGCACAGGAAGGGGAAAATGTCTTTTCATGAGAAATATGGTAAAGCACAATTGAAGATGCTCTAAAGAAAGGCTGCTGGATGGAAGGACTTTTTTCTGTCTTACCCTAAGCACAGCTGATCAGTGGGGTCAATATTCCTTGGAGGGACACACAATGAGCTTGAAAAAAGTGTGAGCAACTGGGTAAAGAATCAATCCACTATGGTTCACCTTGAAATTCTCGAGGAAGCCCCCACTGCCGTTCTCTATCTTGTCATCCTCTCCTATAGGCAATCCCATCATACTGCGGCTGCGAAGCTGCAGCTCCTCAAAAAGGCTCTCCAAGAGGGCACTCCGGGTTCTTTCCTGCATCAACATTGGGAATAAAAACACAGCTATTATTGGGAGCAGAGGGAGGTTTTTTTCCTGTTTTTGCAATGTCTCACATCCTCCTTTAAAAAAAAAAAATCATGAAAAATATTTTAAACAGTTTGAAGTGGTTTTAGCTGTATACTTACGGAATACATTACAGTAATATCCAGACCATTTAAACTCTTTCTAAAGCAAGACATCAGCACTTTTTTACAGGTGATGAAACAGAGGCATGTATTGAGGGCAATTTTTTCTAGATCAGGCAAGCAGCAGAGGCTGGGACAGAATTTTATACCTTGAACCAAAAATCAGTGATATCAGCACACATCCTGTAGGCACAACACTGAGTTTCAGCTAATACAGAATTTCCTCCAGCAAAATGTATGCATCATATTCCCATTCTTACTTGAGGATTAGATATTTACATTAGAATGTACCTGTTCATATTCTGTCACGCCTGCTGTGAAATACAAAGGAAGCATCGCATAGCTGAGTGTAATCATATTTCAACTTCCTTTTTTGACCAACACAAAATTAGAAGTAAAAGAAAGTAAAAAAATTATACTGTTATTTTCTTAATCTGGCAGTAATATAGTTTTACAAATTTTAACAGAAACAACCAGGTAAGAGACTCACCTCTAATTTAGCAAATTTCTCAGCTCGATAGCAGCTGTACTCAGCATTGATGAGCTTGACCAGGAGGAATTCACGAAACTCTGCACTCTAGAAGACAAGATGAAGACTAGACTGGAGATGAAAACAGTAATAACAATATCACATGAGAAAAATTCTGCCTTACTACTCTTTAGAGCTCCAAAGTCATCTAGCCAGAAGGACAATACTGACTCAGAACACAAGGGTGTGTACCAAATCCCCCTGCCATCTGACACCAGACCAGAGAAACAAACCTTTCTAAATATGGCTGGATTTGGCAGAGGGGGTCCAAAGAAGGGGACATCATCTCGGGCTGTGACTGAAACCTGAAACAATATAAGGGGAAAAAAATAAGTACCATAACACAACTGAGACTATCAAAACCTTCAAACTACTATGGAACATCTGATCCCTCCTGAATCATTTACATATCCAGAAGTGATCTAACACGCTGTCCTGTGCATCCAACTGTTTCTGAACTCAGTGAATGGATATGCTGATTTATCTCCCAGAAATTCATTCAGCTGGGAGATGTGCACACAGTAAGAGCAACAAAAACCAATTGAACTGATTGCTTTTTCAAAAAACACTGTAAACAAATATTTTTAGTAATAACCAGTGTATTTAGAAGAAAAAAATAAGATGCTTCTATTCAGCCTGAAAGATCTCCCTCCACTAGAAGAGTCTTTGTCAATATGGTTGTAATGACCTATTTTTTTTGACAGAGAACACTCAGTGGAGACACACTGAGGGGAGTATCTCGGTGACACCACTTCTCAGTGACACCACATCTTATGTAGTAAATACACAAAAGCACTTTCCCAGTAAGAGATAAGGAAAGCTTTTTTTTTTTTTAAAACATGCTCCTACCTGACATACCAATGCCAAAAAAAGTAAATGTAATGCAGTCCTGTTTTTATGTACTCTCACTTGGCTCTCAGCAGCACTTACCTATAATTATAAGCAGCTATCTTACCAGATCCATACAGCATTTAAGAATATTTTACAGATACTTTTTTCATCATGTTTGAGATGGAACAATACCATTATTTGCCATTTCATACAACAGAGAACAATGCCAGAACAACATAACAGCAACTGCCTCAAATTAACACTCCAGTGTCAATGTCACAGAGCAGTAAGAGGCATGAGTTTAAGGAGAGAAGGAAGGAAAGGGGCTCTCAATTTAATTCAGATTTCTCACATTGTAGGCCAATTCCCCTAATTACAAGGCCTCCCTCTCCCTCCCAATTATCTATTTTAAGTAATAGATATATATTACTTAAAATCCTGCTTTGCATTTTTAATTTTCCAGTTGCAAAAATTGATTCAAAGAAATAAATGACATTAATATTGCAATTTAACCAGTAGGCACTAAAGCTTAAGTAAATGGAACAATGGATGGAAAAAATCTTCCCAAAGTGCAGTCTCTTACGTCCTAGAATGCTCTCAAGGCAGAATGAGTTAAAATCCCTTTGGAAAAGCCTTTACAGAAGAGGATTGTTAGGATGACAGCTGGCTGAACCTGTATCTCTCCTAGAAGCCCTAGAACAGGTTTCCACTTCAAGGATCTATATCAGTAAATCAGTACAGAGGAATCTGTAAATCAGTATAGAGGAATATGCGCTCTGCTTACCTTGTAGAGAGTGTCCCCAGTGGTGCCATGAGTGAGCTGAACAACCACATAAGCATGTAGGAAATTAGAAGCAATCATATCAGGGACAAAAGGTGTACTTTCATCCTGGAAGATGATGGCTACAATGTCATTCCCAATGTGGCGTTTCCGCTGAAGCTGGAGAGGAAAAAAAAATAATAAAGAGAAAAGGCAGGTGAAGAAGAGTAGAACAGTATGATGGGACCTCAAACACCAGTCTGTCTGGCATCTCCAACCCATCTGTTCAACCAAACCCCTCATCACTACTTTTACCATTACTCCAGCCATAATACCCAACATTTATGCAGTTAAGCATTCTCCCTTCTAACCAGCCCCTCATCAAATACCCCTCCCCACCTAGCCATGCTGTTGAATTCCTTCATTCTCCTTCCAATACCTGCTGGGAATCTCCCTCTGTAAAAGGCAGCTTTGTAGACACATGAAACATTATCTCCTTGCCACGGAAATTTGTATAGACTGACTCAGTGCCCGTTTGACCTCTAGTGACATCCAAGCCTCCCCGGAACCTGCACAAATCCATACCACGCCATAGGTCAAGCAGGAGAGACATGAGAAAGTAGAAAGAAGAAAGAAGGTATTAGTAACAGTAGCCTGATACACCAGTATTATCAAAGGTGATTTTCAAGAAATCAGTGATAGTGGGGCACCAAATCTTCCCAAAACAAATGTTCTGACTGAAGCCACACAATGTTTCTCCTGATGAACATACTTGCTTGCTAAAAGCTACAAAGCCTAAACCAAGGACCCTCAGAGGAGCTACTCCCTTTGATATTCTTCTGAGAAACACAATCTATATTTTAGAACTACAGAAAGGACAGACTGCTCCACAGAAAGAGACTACAAAAATACTGACCCCTACCATTGTGAAACAAGCTTACATTCATAGAATCACAGAATGGTTTGGGTTGGAAGGGACCTTAAAGATCATCTAGTGCCAACCCCCCTGCCATCAGCAGGGACACCTTCCACCAGGTTGCTCAAAGCCTCATCCAACCTGGCCTTCAACACTTCCAGGGAGCACAGTCAAATAAAGTTATTCTTTACTGATACTGTGGGTCAGACTGAGATAGCAGGAGACCTTTAAATGAAAATACCAGCAGAGATCTAAGCTCTAACTGGTTCCCAGACCGGATGGTTGACAAAAGCATTCTGGGCTTCTCCACCTGCACTGGGATTCAGAGGACATAGCACTTTTCTGAAAGCAGGGCTCTAACAGGGTCACAGCCTCTGAACACGTGGCGTTCCCTAACTCAAGCTGGCTTTCCAGCAGCACAGGGTACGCACCCTCGGAAATCCTGCAGCTGAATCCTGTCACCAAGGAAACCCAGGAACTCCAGGAAACCCAGACTCTCTTCTGTGTTACTGAAAACTTCTTCCTCAGTCGTCTTCAAAAGGAAAGGAGAAGTCATAAGGAGAACAAGCAGTACAAAGAACAGGCAGCAATTTCTATACACAGTTTAACCAGCTTGGAGGACCTGCACAAACAAATCGATGAACATAAGGCAAGCTACTATCCTTTCCTTTTACAGCAACTGTATTTTTCACAGGATAGTACAGACCTTGTTAGTACATTTAAGCTAAGAGAACTGACTCTTTGTGTTTTGCCTCAAGTATCATGGGATCTGAGGGAGCTTACCTGTCCAGGTTTCTGGTAGATGACCCCAAATTTGAAGTTATTGCTTATGACATGTTCATCAAATGCAACAATAAGCTGTGAAGCCTGAGGTAATGAAAATACAAATTATCAGTTGGACATCATTAGCCAGACCTTGATGGAAAAGGGACATACAGACATATCAGAACATTATACCTTGGGGTAGAGGACAGGAAAGAAGCGTTCAACATTCACATCCTCACACAGTAGCTGTCAAGTGAGAGAGAGAGAGACAGGGAAACAGAAGTGTGATTATCATGTGCCCTAGCTTGCTGCAGGCATGAGAGCATAGGCACTGTTCATAATTATCTTATCCGGGAGTCCCTTCAGGCAAAAATTCTGAGATAAAATTAGAAGAGAAAGAATTGAAGCTAAATGGAAGTGTAAAAGGGAAGTATATGACAGTACTATTGGGGAATAGTAGAAAAGAAGGAAACAGGAAGACAGAGGTGAAAACAACTTGAAGAATGAGGCTGTAAGAGTGAACAGGCAAGCACAAATCTCACCTTTGCCATCTGGACAGCATTGGGAAACTCATTCAGACAGGAAATGGGGATCAGGTCATGTTTGGTGCCAGTCCGAGTCCTGACACAGAACAAAAAAGGCATTAGAGCAAAAGCTGAAGGGAGACATAAGCAACACTGGCTCTTTAAAGAAAGAGTAGCTATTCCTTCAGATTATCCTTAAAGCAGTTAATTCCAGAGGATTAATTTCAAGCCTGGTGCATAAAATCACTGGAAAAGGGGGGTATTTACACTTCTTATTGCTCATTACACGTTGTGTGGAGCAGAGGAAGACAAAACAATGCTTAACCTCTTTCTCCCTTGCATTTTTTTCTTACTTGAAGAAATATTTCTCTTACCCCACCACCACCATTTTCTTTCACAGAAATCTATATGTTGAAATAGAATTCATGGACACAGTATTATAATGGATTAATAAGATCATGCAGTGAGGGTTTGAAAGACTGTTAAAAGCTGTGCTAGAAACAACCTAGGAAAGCAGATCTCTGCAAAGTATAGGAGGTAGAAACTGCTGTAGCTTTGTTCCAGAAAGCTGATAAAGAAAAGCTTCCTTTCTCTCTATATTAAAGGAAAGATGTCTTTCTAGAGGAGAAGAAATATTGGGCTGTCAAGAGTCCCCTTCAAACCATTTATAAACAAGCTATTGAGCAAAAGGTGCTGAATGTAATATGGCATCTTAATAGAAATTATTACCCTTTTGTTCTTCACCCGTCTATTCCATGTAGGAAGGTTTCTGGGCTCAGAGAAACATTACCTGGATCAAAGAGGCTCTCTCTTTGCCCGCTCCCCGCCAGATTATTGCTCCACCTGGCACTCTGAACAGTTCTCCACATACAATGGAGGAAACCCACCAGTGATTCTCTTGTAGCTGACTCCTAACCACCTGTATAGGTTTTCCCTCAGTCCTGGATAAGTCCTTGTCAGCGGCAACTGTCCATCAGTTGCTTCCAGTGGCATTTTGCCTGATGGAAGTGCACCTAGCCCATAGTGTGGTAAAAAGCTTGTCTGCATCAAGATCCATCTCTGTTCTTCCTCTATGCCATTCAGCAGCTCTCTCTGGGTAATGGCTCTCTGAGGAAGCCCTAAAGGTTATGGCACTTTGTGAGCCATCCTGGGAAGCTAAGGAATGTTCCAGCTCACCTTCAAGAGAGCCTTAGTCTCAAGTACAAAGTCCAAAGACAGGCCTGGGCTAGGCTGCCCTCCATCGGGGGATCCATATTCTCCTAGAGAGTACTCACGTGTCTCTAAGTAAACAGAATAAACAGAAAAACTTCCTTTTTGAGGGAAGAACAGATGTTTTTCACACAGGAACTATAAAGATATGCCTGCAAACACCACTTCAGCTTCCTGAAGGAAACTGCTGGGAGAAACTCAGAGGGGAAGGCAAGCAAAGAAGGCTCAAAAGTTGCTCTGCAGTTCACTCCAGAAGAAGGATATGAGATTCACACCCGTAATTATGCAGAGGAAGCTCAAAGTAAGATGAGAGACATAGGACAGTAACACACTCTTCAACAACAGGCACGGTTACCTCAGCAACAGGCGCAGATTTTCCTGTTTCTCAATCTGTTCATACTTCACAGAAAGTACCAGGTAGCCCAAGGACATGTCACTGGAGTAAAAGTTCTGGTGCTCCTGAAAACAAGTAGCCAAAATGCATTAATCCCAACACACTTCCCAGAGAAATTCACCAGATTTTTTGCATACAACCTGTCACTCAAGATTAGCTAATTTTTTCTTTAACTAGCAATGGCAGGCTTGAGGACATGCATATGCTGTCTCCCAGCCCCCTTGGTGATCAGTGCATGAGCATATCAGTCAAATTCATACACTGTCAGTTCAGTGCCTCCTCAGCTGCTCATCATCAGAAGGGCACCTGAGAAAGAACAGGATGAGAACATTCAGCCACACATTTTGAAGAAATTGAGTGTCTTGTAAATAAATTCATATCCTTGTGCATGACACAAAAGTGTTAGGCACTAGGTCAGTAAGTGAAGTGTCCAGTTGTACAGTCAGAACTTTCACAGTGTTCTGTGAAAGGAATACTCTGGACACAATTAATTAATAATGACTCAATGAAAGCAAAGTGTGTAATTTGATCAAAACTTGTGCTAGTCTGAGAGTTCCTTCCTCAGCCTTTTGCCTAGAAAATACAGAAGGTCGGTTTTGTGTCTGGTGGATTGCAACCTCTCTCAACACACTGGTAGATTTCTTTTTGTTGTGGAAAAAACATTAACTTTTTTTTTTTATTAGTCATAGTTCTGACTCACTGTGAAATAGAGATACATCTAGCAAAATACTCTGATATCTATGTGGATGTAGACATCTTGGACTCAACAGACATAAAGCAATCCCCTCTTAAAAAAAAAAAAAAAAAGGAATAACTAAGACTATAGTCATTACCCTGAACCTGGATCTGAATATGAAGCTATTGAACTTCTCTAAGTATTAGAGATATCATTTGTCCTCATTTCCTCTTTGAGAGAGAAAAAAGCCCAACACCTAGAACTACCCTGCTACTGACTTATGAGGAGAAAGTTTCATGGCTTCTGGTGCTTGCATAGTCTATGTTCTGCTGAAGCAGACTGAATGAGTGGGTCCTGAAAAAGATAAAATTAAGAGCAGCAAACAGGTAAACACAATAATGTGGCCTCTAGCTGCAGTGTTCAAATCACAGAAGTCCAGTGTGATCTGTCACACAAGTCAATGGCAGTGACTGAACTTATCTGTACATGGGGAAAAAAGGTGAAATCAAAGGAAGCCACAAAGGCTGAGGGCACAGTTTATTTCTCCTGACCATGACTTTCAGGATACTAATAGATTTTTGGGATGTGAACAAGAATCAGGTGCAGTAGTCATTGTGACCAAGGGTAGAAAGACAGAGCAGCTGAGGAACAGACAGATTTAAGGAGCAAAATAAGAGCATGCTCAATGGTCAGCTGAAGTCTAGAATCAAAGAAGTCCATAAACCAAAGAAGTCATATACTAGGGCAGATGCCCAAGACAGGCTGTTAAGGAAAAAGATGGCACAATGCCAACAAAAGTCAGGACTAGAAGGCAGAACAAAGGAATAAAAGCCAAAGCCTGTGGTTAGCTGCAGCCAAAAGTGACACTGAGCTGCAAAGACCAGAAAACAGGACACCTTTTGATGAGACTTCTGAGCCTGACCGCAGCAGGTCTGACACATGGGAATCTCAGTTGGTTTGGAGACTGGGCTATCAGCTCTGCAGCCAGCATAAGTAGGTAGAGCTGCACAAAGGAGTGCAATCTTCACAGGCACCAGAATTAGTGGAGGTCTTAAAATAATTGAACTTTTGTCAAAGCTACTCTTGCTGCCTAGCTTGATCCTGAATGTAAGTCTGGGTTTTAAACTGAGATGCAAGTAATTTTATGTATGGACAAAACTATTATTTCTTCATTATGACTTTGTTTTCCTCTGTGATTTTCCTTCTCTGTAAACACATAGGCAACAGAAGGCAGACTCTGAGTCCTTCAGTGTACAACAGTGGTTATTGTTAGCGTTCCTGAAGTTAGAGATGAACCATCAAAAGGCTTTATGGTTAATACTGAAGAGTGCAACTCAGCAGTGACAAGATACCCTGGAGCTGAGATGACCTATGTATAGGTAAAAATGTGTTCAGCCATACAAGCAGTTTCTGCAACATGTAAGGCAGTCTGAAAGGAAGTTCTGGATTTCAAATGGATCTCTGTAAAAGTAATTAAATATCTTCCATGGGGCCAAGGGAAGAGACTAACAGAATACACAGGGAGTGCTAACAGTTTGCCTGAGAAGTTATAAAGACATCTGCCATGTTCTTAGCTGTATGGGTTCTTTTTGATGAAATAGAATTATTTTCACTACTCAGTAGCAGCAATTACACCAAAGACAAACAAACCAGACAAAAATAAAAGGTGCCTTCCCCGTGGGAACTGGTATGTCTCATCAGTTCTTTTAGCAATAGGAGCACAGGAAGCCAGAGAACACTAAAAGATCTTTAAAGGCTTCAAAATGGGTTCCTTAGCCCGTTCTCTTCCTTCCAGATAACTGAAAAGAAAAACTTTGAACAAACTTGGCAACCTCTGGTTACCTGGTACAATACTGGGATGATTTCATCCCTGAAGAAGAAAAGCATCTTTGGTGGCCTAATGGTTATGTGATTAGCTACAGGAAGACAATTATACCTGAACATCCAAACCTATCAATGGTGACAGATAACTAATAAATTTACAGTACTGAGTAGGCAGCATCATTATTCCAGCAAGTCTTCTTGTTGGAAAAGTGTGAGGTGGTGATTGTCAGTCAGATGACAAGAAGGACCTAGGAGCTACAGTCATTGTTGGCAACTGCAGAACACAGAGCCACTAAGGCTGGGCTGGTACTGAAATAATACATAAT
>NW_010329372.1:0-23045 GCF_000700745.2 Antrostomus carolinensis | reverse complement strand
AGCTCTCCAGCCACTCCTCCCCACGCCTGTAACATTGTGTGAGGCAGGGGAGGTCACCCAAGGAAGGTTAATTTCACTTCTGGGTGTTGCCCATTCGCCAGCGCCCATCAGTTTGCTCTCCTTCCATTGGAGGATGCAGCTGAACCGAGTGGCAGCCCCCCTGCCGCTCCCGTGGGTGCCTGGCAGCACGGATGAATTTTCCAGCAATTCAGGAGGAAAGAAGTGGAACAGTTAAATTTCACTGATGACCAGAAAGCCACAGGACGTGTCCTCAGGAGCAGCAGCGAGGTGGAGGTTTGCAGCATCCCTCCTCTCCCAAATAACAAGTGACAGGACAAGAGGGAACGGCCTTAACTTGCACCAGGGGAGGTTTAAGTTGGATATTAGGAAAAAAATCTTGACAAGAAAGGGTTGTCAGGTATTGGAACAGGCTGCCCCGGGAGGGGGGGGAGTCTCCATCCCTGGAGGTATCTAAAGGACATGTAGATGTGGTACCTGGGGACATGGTTTAGTGGTGAACTTGGCAATGCTGGGTTTACGGTTGGACTCAATGATCATGATGGTCTTTTCCAACCAAACTATTCTGTGGTATCTCAGGTGGGGGTTTGAGGTGAGCACCCGTGGCTGGGTGAAGCTATCCTAGATCCAAGCACAAAGCATCCCCCTTTATTCTTTGGGTTTCCTTGCAAAGCAGATGGATAAGAAACGGTGCAAAGAAAGAAGCTGACGCTGAGCAAGCGCCGTGCCTGCGCTTCCTGTAGCCAGAGGCAGCGTTGGCCATCGATCACCATCACCACAGCAACTTATTACTTGACATTTTATTAAAAGGAGCCCATTTATGACTTGAAAATGCTTATTCACAAGATCTATTTACACTTAAGATTATATAAGGAGCCGCACTCTGTATTGCCTCCACATCATCGAAACCCAATGACTCATTAAATTTAACCAGAGCGAGCGCTGAACCAGCACGTGCTTTGTTTAAAACTGTCTTAATTTTCAACGTGCTGTTTCCCTGCTGTGGTTTATGCCCCTCATTTTCAAATCTAGGCATCCACGTATTAATTTAATTTTTCCTGTCTAGTGGCACAAGGGCAGATGGGCTGGAATAGTCTGGTTTGGGGTTTTAAAAGCCATCTTTGACCTAAAAAAAAAAAATGAAGTTTGTTGGAAGATGGTTTTTGTGGACTCTTGATTTACCAAAGGCATTTTCTCCCAGGTAATTAGCTTTAACCTTGAGAGTATATATTGCTTGTTTGGAATATTTTCTGTTTTTTCCAAAATAAAACCAGAAAGGTAAAAAGAATGAGAGAAAGTAGGATTTCAGCTGTATTTATTCTAGTCTGAGTTCAGTTTGTAAATATAACTCGAAAACTGCCAACACTTGTTAATTGTTCTGGTTAATACCTCGTGAGCTGCCAGTGATTTTACTAAATCAAGTTGTTGATTTAGTAATCAAACTAATCGCAGCACTTCAAAATTCTTTTAATTTGAAGTCAGTTTAGGTGCTGTGGAGTGAAGGAATCGTGCTGCAAGCTTATTGTCAAAGGGGCTTTCTACATACTTACAATTTAAAAAAAACCAGCATTTTGATTTTAGTTTAGTAAAACTGTAGAAAACCAGCAGTAAATCTGCAGCAAATTGGATGCGTTATTCTGGATTTTAAGAACAATTGAAATGGAAAGTATTGACTAGGCTGAGGTTTAATTTAGGTTTTAATGATAATTTTTATATAAGTAGTCTTTAAATCTCTCCTACAAAGCAATCAACACTCCAGAGGTAAAATTCCACCCCTAGGAGTTGAGGAGGAGGCAGCTTTAAATAGCACAGCACCCTCTTCTCCCTTTTGTCTGTGTCCTTGTGCAACCAGGCAGCAGACAGCTCATCCTCTTTGTTTTTCATCTCTTTTGGATCCTGCAGATGAGGAGAAGAGATAAAGGCATGAAGTAAAGGAAGGAGTCTCCACCCGGAGCGATCAGCCCCCAGGCTAGAGTTTCACAGGCAGGAGATGCCACTAGAGCTTCACAGGCATGAGATGCCACTGGAGTTTCACAGGCAGGAGATGCCACTGGAGTTTCACAGGCAGGAGATGCTGGCAATCCCAGCTTTCTCCAGTCCTCCTGGAGATGAAGGCTCTGCCCTCAGGTTTGAAAGCAGTTGATTGTCCCTCTTTGCCAAGAGCCATGGCTGTACCCTGCCCCTTCCTCCTTCTGTCCTGCTCTTGGTTCAGGAGATGCTCAGGGCATCAGGGATGAGCTCTGGCACATCCCTGTCTCTGGAGAGCAACGTGGTGGCTGCCTTATCACAGCAGGAAATCCATCAACCATTTCCATTTTCCCAATGTGCTTTTTATTTTGTGGCAGGTCAGGGGATACGGGAGGTGCCCTCCTTGGCAGCTGCCTGTGTCTCCATCCCAGGTGATGGGGGATATTCCTTCAGGAGTTTTTCTGTCCCATCCTGGGAGCTTGTAGGCTGTCAGTGTCTTAGTGCTGTGTCTGAAATCCTCTAGGAAAATCTTAAATTCTTCTGGGTTAGGATCAATATCTCCTTGTCCTTAAAGGTTGTGAAGTGGCAGCTAGTAGACAACAGTGGCTTTTCACAAGTTGTCCTCTTCTGATGCCCTCAGCCAGGGTTGGCCATAGCAGTGCTGGGGCCACTGGCCCTGTGCAGCCTCCCAAGGCGTCAGCTGGAATAGGATTTGCTTGCTGCCCAGTCCCAAAATTAGATCTCATTTTCCAGTTGGCCCCATGGGGTGAAGTCTTGGAGCAGGTGACCTTCAGCAATCCCCTGCAGCCTGAATTATCTGGGAGTTTGGTTTTAAGGGACCAGTGCTGACAGAGCGGGACTGAGCTGGGGTCTGCTGGGAGCAGACCAGGCTGGAGCACCTCTGGCTTTCTGGGTCAGCCAGAAGCTGGGAGCACAGCGGGAGGGTGATTTGCACATTCAGCCTGGGGTGACTGACTCAGCCCTGTCGATATCAGCTCTTCTGGACAGCTGAACAGTATTGATGGGCTGCAGGAACTACTCATCCTCCAGAGCTGGGAAAATAACCTGTAGCCAGCAAATGAGAAATGCATGAAAAAAGCTGGAGAGACATCTCAGGCTTTCTTTTTGCCCTGAGAGATCAGGGTGGCACAGACAGATATGAGCAGGATTGTGCTGTTGAGGGTTTCAAACTCATCACAAGCCCCAGGTCACCATAGGGTTTTTCCTTTCTGCTCTGACTTTTGCATATTGAAGCTAAAGTGGAGCTTTCAGAAAATCCCTTTCGAAGCTGTCATTCTGTTCACAGCCAAACTGCAGCCCATCAGTTGCCTTTGGCTTTTCCTTGTCAAATAAACCCAGAAAGGAAAAAAAAACAGATGGAGATACCGTCAGCAGCAGTAGCAGGTGTCAGCATCACACATCTGTAGTGCTTCTCCCGTAGGGAAACGTACCCAGATAGTGTCATTCTTTCAAGACCTGAGCCAGGTCTGAGTCTGTGGCCGCGAGAGTCTATCATGAGATTGGGTTTGGGTTGTGGTTTCCTCTGTGAAAGAGGAAGCAGAGCAGCTGGAGAGCTGACACGAGCTGCTCTGCACTTTGTCCAGCTTTTCCCCGGGTCAACATCCGCAGCACGAGGCTCCAGTTCTCTCAAACTCAACTGGGAACACTGGATCCATAGGGCAGGTTGGGGATTTTGCAGCAGACCAAGAGGAAGCATAGAAAGATAGTTCTAGCAGTAGTAGGAGGAGCACATAGATGTTTTTGGCAGTGAAAATAATGACTAATAGGCCAACACAAACTAACTGCATCCTTACTGTACCTCTGAGATTCTGTTAAACGACAGTGGGAACTGAAGTGAAACTTGTGATCCATATCAAACTGAGCACCATGGGATAGCTTCGGGTGCTGTCCTGGCCCAGGGTATAAATTAGAGACAGCAGTTAGTGTCCTTCCTCAGCAACAGCCAGTCTGCTTGAGGATTCTGTTCAGTTCCAAAAAGCAACTGGCTTCTTTTAAATTTCAACTGAATGCAAAGGGGGTTGGTATGTTTGTTTGTGGCTTCGAACAAATGGTGTTTTCTAGTCCTCCCTTCTGTTGATTAATATTTTTATGGAGGGTTGGGAGGAAGCTGTGTGCCTGGCTGTAAATTTGTCTTTGGGGAGTAGAAAGGGTGTAAGTCAAGCAGTAAGTTAACTTCTCTTTCCTCTGCTCATTTATTTGAACGTCTCTTATCACGCAGGCAAGCGGCTAGCGTGCTTATAGCCGAGGAGACCACAGAAGGGGGCTTTGACAGAGATGGGAACAGGAGCCTCTCCTGCTGCCCAACCCAATTTCATCCCGAATGCCTTTGAAATTTAATACACCTCTTCAACGTGCTTCCTTACACTGTTGTTAACAGCTGTTGTAACTACGTCCGACTGCTGGGCTCCTGCTCCAGCATACCCTGGAGAATAGTTTGTAAGTCATTGGCCATGCTGTTGCCGGTTAACTTTCCATGTTAAGCTGTTAATCATCTCCCGTTACCACTTGCTCCTTTATCTCAAGTGGAAGCTATCTCTGGAGCAGATCTAGAGTGTTCAGGGTTCAGTTAGACAGTTTGTCTGTGTAAGGGAAAATGTGCTAATTAGCCAGTGGTTACCCACGGAGCGGAGCAGAATCTGCAGCGTAAGCCTTTTCTTCCTCTCACCTCTGCTTTCAAGCACTTAATCCTAATAATTGTAAGTGTTTGGATGTATGACTTGTCTGCTTGGCACAAGAATATTGAAGTACTTGTTACAGTTGGATTGGTTTGGTGTCACTGGGCGAGTTAATATAACCCCTGCTTGGCTTTAATAGATGTACATTCAAAAAAATTAGGGTGCAGGATTGCATCGTATTTGCAGGACTCTCCATTCTGGGCAGCTTTTGGGAAGACCACCTTTCCAAAGTCAAAATCAGAACTTGGTTTTAATTTAAGTAACATATCAAAAAAAATGCAGGTTTGAGTGTTGTAGCAATACTTGTGAGCTGACAAGTGCTGGCTGCAGCCTCGCTCAACAGGAACCAAACCAGGTAATGCGCTCTGGGGTCCTGAGGCTTTGGTCCTGCCCCTGTATCACCAGGTCTTCTCCAAGGACTGAACCTCACCTCTTAACCCTGCAACAGCACCTGTGGGTCACAGTTTCAGAGAGCTCAGCGATCACGGATGATATAAAAAAAATCATTGCAAAGGTTTTATTTTTGAGTATAGAAATGCAGATTAATAAGCTTTAATTACGCTGACTTTTTGCTGGGAGCAGCTCAGTTCCTTGAGGGAGGGACAGAGAGAACAAGAGTAAGAGCAGCCCCAGTTAGTGACCTAAGTGTTTACACTACCTAAGGAGCACTTAATTACCTGTCAGCAGCTTGCTTTCTCCTGGTCACAAGTTGCTTACACATGGAGCCAGTAATTCCAGCTGTTTCCCTCTAGTGCTGCAGGAATTCCGAGATAATTATGTGCAGCAATTTAAAGGTAGTAGCTCTTCCCTGAATGTCAGTGTCCTCTGAAGATACATACACCCAGAAGAGAGTCAAGTGAGTATCATCACCTTTGGGAAATACTGGTCTGAAAAAGAGTCTTTATCTCCTTTCAGCATCACGACCAGGGCACGTTAATGGCACGTCACAAGCTTGACCTGAGTGTTTATCAGCAGAGCTGCTGAGGCAGTGCCTGATGAAAGCACAGAGGTAGATTTATAAGCTCCCAGGTCATTTGCAGGTAGGTTTTTTGCAGGCTGGCTGACTCAGGAGCTGGCAGTGGCTGTCATGCCATGCTGCGCTGAACTTGGCAGCGGGAGGTTTGCTGTGACCTCTGTTTCTCAGTGATCTCAATAAGCCTGTTGGCTCCTCGTGTCTGTGGCAGGATTTTAGCTCTGGAGAAACCTGCATGACTTAAGGAGCACTTTCATTGCTCTCCAGGTCAAGCAACCTCTTTCTAATCATCTCCCCTAATAGCTTGCACTGCACAAGCCACGGAAGGTCACCCGGCAATACCCAAGATTGCTTCATGTTGAGCTCTTGGCGTAATACAGCCGTCGCCCAGTGCTTCGCCTCGATAAGAGCAGGATCTGCACCAAGACAGACCAGATCAGGAAGAGCACGAGCACTTTCCTCCCAAGGGGTCGCACCTACCTCTCTCCTTTTGATCCTCTGGCTTTTCGTGTTGGGTTTTTAGTTTTGTGTAGAACACGTTTCCAAGCTCTGTGGTCCAGTGACCGTGTGCTCGTGTGTGACCAGATCCGAGTGCCGTATCGTTCTGCCTTCGTCTCCTCATTCTAGTTGTTGTATTAATGGGTGCCCTGGATGTTGTCAACTGTTTTCCTGTTAGTATGTTCTGTGAGAGCTGTTGGAGCTAGAAAAGAGAAGCTCTGAAGCTGTGAAAGGGAAGAAGACCAGTTCACTCCACTGCAGACAGGAAGGGAGACTCACGAGACTCACAACAGATCTGTTCTGCAAAAAGATTGTTTTTATCTTATTTACTGAAATCCCTTCTCAGCTACCTCTGTCCCTCCCAAACAAAAAATTACGTTGCAAAAAAAACCCCAAGATCCTCAGCTGCAGTTTTTAAATTAGATTGAAGAATATTCCTTGTTTGTTATGTCTTGTGATGAGGGATTAATTTGCCATTGTGGTAGGGCTACCATGGAGCTCTACGGCTCAGTCATGTGCGGACATACCCCTCGAGACTAGAGGAATGATTCTTCTCCCAGGGATTATTTCACAGTGGTGGCATCTTATCTTGTCCTTGCAATGGCTCTTCAGAAAACATATAGGAAACCTCTTGAAATGATGTGATAGCCTTGGAACAAAGAGTTAATCTGTTACTAGTGGAAGCATTTGCTTTGCAACTCATTTTTTCCCCATTCGCAGCTCAATTTTTCAGTTTATCACAGAGAGCAATGTGGAAGATTTAACTCTGGTAAGCCCAGAGGAGGGTAGAAGCTGATTAGAAACTGGGGTGGGGGAAGATATTTTGCCCAGCTGGAATGACTGCAGCAAAATAAATTAATACTGAATGCTTGAGCCGTAGATATTTGATTTGTTAATGGCTTTAGCTCTGCAGGCATTTGGTTGATGTAGCAAATTTCTCAGTGCCATGTGTAAATCTGCTGATTTCTCCTAGCACAGACTCTGAAATATAGAAGCATAAAATACTGATAATTCTGTCTCCTGAAAGATGGATATGGTCATGGTAAGCCTACCACCATTTGGTACCTCCAAATAGCATTTTACATGGCTCAGGGATTGTAGTTATTCATCCTTGCCACAGCCCTGGGAAGTGATTAGTATCCCTCTTGGACTGGAAACCTAAGGATACATCATGCCATGTCTTATTCTTAGAATAAGTGTTTTGCCAAACTTCACAGAATCACAGAATGTTGGGAATTGGAAGGGACCTCAAAAGATCATCCAGTCCAACCCCCCTGCCAGAGCAGGAACCTACATGAGATCACACAGGAAGGTGTCCAGGCGGGTCTTGAATGTCTCCAGAGAAGGAGACTCCACACCCTCCCTGGGCAGCCTGTCCCAGGGCTCCAACACCCTCACTGGAAAGAAGTTTCTTCTCAAGTTGAAGCAGAACCTCCTGTGTTCCAGCTCACACCCATTGCCCCTTGTCCTACCATTGGGCATCACTGAGAAGAGCCTGGCTCCATCCTCCTGACATTCACCCTTTACATATTTATAAACATCAATGAGGTCACCCCTCAGTCTCCTCTTCTCCAAGCTAAAGAGCCCCAGCTCCCTCAGCCTTTCCTCAGCAGGGAGATGCTCCACTCCCTTCATCATCTTGGTGGCTCTGTGCTGGACTCTCTCCAGCAGTTCCCTGTCCTTCCTGAACTGTGGGGCCCAGAACTGGACACAATATTCCAGATGTGGCCTCACCAGGGCAGAGTAGAGGGGGAGACTTGCCTGTATTTGGAGAAATTCAAGACCCTGTAGGTCACCAGGTCTGTTTTCCTGCAAGCGCGGCGATGCATCGCAGAATCCCTGCAGGGTGTTGGTGAAGGAGAGAGATGAATCTGAAGGCAGGGAGGGTCCTGAGTTGTTTGATATAATGGGGACGTTGTTGGAATCGCTGCAGCGGTGCTGCCCGTGACCACCAGCGTTGACAGCCTTTGGCTTTAATCCCCATCTACACGGAGCAGCAGGTCAGGGGTGGGAAGGAAAGAGGCTCATCAACAGAAATAGCACTTCAGTAAAACCCCAACCCCTCCACTGCGAGGAAAAATAGGAAGAAGGATCAATTCTTTTGCAGCTGAGAATGCAAACGGTGCCAGACAGTAATTAAAAGCATTTTACTGTGCCTAGTAACGTGTCTGTGCTCTAAAGCTCGCAGCCTGAGCCTGCTGGGGAACAGACCTGGTTTTATCCCAGGGGATGGAAGGCACCGGCAGCCTCGCTGGCAGGTCACGAGCAGTCGCCCAGCTCCCCGCCAGCCCTCCCCAGCATTTCTCTCCCTTCACTCTGAATCATCTCATGCAACTTCCCTGGGCCTGGCCTTGCTGCAAGCTGGGTGATATGCTGCTGAGATCATTGAAAAGCCCGACTCAGAGGGCAGGGATATGGATACCGAGTGTGATTTCCACAATGAGATCACCCTCCCTGCCTACTGAGTAAGAAGTTGAATTTCAGGCCGTAGGGATTTGCTGTGTTTCCAGGTCGGGTAGCTGCTGATGAATGTTTGAATGTGTACATCCACGTTGTGTGTACATAGGTGTTGTCCTCCAGTGGAGTCACCTAATACCCTGAAATGAAAATTATATGTTGTTGCAATGAAAATGCAGACACTGAATATAATGGGAATCAGGCTGGCAATGTGCATTTCCCTTCCAAACTTTTTGTTTCTCTAAGCAAAAAAACCTTTTTGTTTATGCATCTGTTTTTGATGCTGGCTTTGCCACAAGGAAGAGTATTTTTGACATGATCCAACACAGTTATTTCAGCTATTTCTGCAAATCCAAACTTCTTGTTGAATAAATGAGGCAAAGGAAAAGCAGAAATAGGTCAGGTGTTTCAATAAGACATAGTTGTCTCTCTTCACAGCAAGTTGCCTTTTTTTCCTGCCTATGTGAATTGTGCTAATGTATCAGTGAATAAAGATGAGAGAACAAAGGGAAGCAGAAGTGCCAGCATTTTTATTCCAGGATTGCAGCTTCAGAGCCCTTTACTTCGCAGAAGTGCTACCGAGACCACTCTGGAACATCTCAGCAAATGCTCCTGAAATAATAAAAATCCAATTGGCTGCCCGACCTCTCTGGATACACAAGACCCATTTAAAATCCTGCCTGTCTGTCGTTTTGCTACCACATAAAAAATAGATTTCCTGGTATAGCCTAAGTCCTGGTTCTCAGAAGCAGTCTCGATGCCTTGCAGGGCGTCATGAATCCATAATCTTAAGGAAACACAGTGAAAGTTTGGTGCTTTTAGGAATCATTTGGCTTGAAACATAGAGAAATAGGCTGCCTTTAATCGTTAGTCATGGGGTGAGATTTTTCAGCTGGGTTCTTTGTTGCAGGGAGTGCCTGTCACTGATCCCAAGCTCCTGGCAGGTCAGCTGTCACTTTGGCTTAGGTTAATCTGACCGCTCCTGGTCCTTGGAGAGGACATTAGGAATCCAGGATTAAATTTCCACATACCTGCGTGGTACTGTGCGCTACTGGAAGGATGGAACCAGATGATCTTTAAGGTCCCTTCCAGCCCAAACCATTCTATGATTCTATGACTTTGTTTTGTGACTTATAATTTTTTCTGATGGAAGGAAAATCTTTCTTACAAAATGCTCCTCATTCTTTGTTCTCTCCAGGCTTCACACCTTCAAACCTGATTCACTCCGATGCTTTTGACCGGAACAGGAATGATTTTCATCATGCCTGAAATTTGATTAGACTCAAATGTTTTATTGGGATGCTGCAATGCTGATACAGAGGTGATGTCAGTGCTGGTTCTAGCTGGGCTTTCCCACGTGGACCATCTTACGCCACTGAGTTTTTGAGGCAGTAGAAGCAACTTTTCCTACGTTAAAGGAACGGAGGCTGCTCACAGCGCTGCACGGTCCAACCATCCTTCCTGACATCTCTGAAATCCTTCACTTCCTCCTTAATTTGTCCACTTCATGAGTGCCTGCTGTAGTTAGTGCTCATCTTTTCTTCTCTGTTATCCAAGTTCTCCTTAATGACCAACCATCCCCACCTTTTGGCCGTCCTGTGCTGAGAAACAGAGGCCAGGTTTTCTCAAAACTTCACAAAAAGTAGCATTGCTGGGGAAGTTTGGTGTAGACGAGGTGTGTGAGCCCTCAACATCCTGAGAACGATTGTAAACCTGTTCAAACATCATCCATAAAATCCTGTCCACCTCTGGGACTTTGCTGATAGCCCATGAGGATGTTGGCAGCCAAAAAGATAAATGCCCCGAGAATCACTCCATGATCTGGGTTCTTCTTCCTGAGACCCCAACCTCTTAGTGTTTTGGTTTTTTTTAGTAGCACCAACCTTGGTATGATCTGCTCCTAAGCTTCCCCCTGATCTTCTGAGCATCCCTCATATTTAAAATCCCATTTTGAGCCCTGCATACTTGCTCTCTCTTCTTGGGGCTTCTCTGAAAGACCCCTGGGTGTGCTCTTGCCCTAGGAAATAAAAGAGGGAAGTAGCAGTTGGTTAAAAAGCTCAAACCTGAATGTGATGATGGAGCAATCTATGCCCTGAGTCACCTTGACTTGTTGCTTCTCCTTCCCCTTCCCACCCATCATCTCCTGCCCGATGATTCTTCCCTGCCTTGTTCCTCAGGGTCCAGTACATGTTTTAAGCTGCTTTTGCTTTGGGAGGCACCTGGCAGGGTGATGTATTCCCAGGAAACACCATCCTGCCTACAGCATCCCTGCTGCCACATCCTTCCCCATCAAATGGCTCCCAAAGTGGGGACAGTGTAAACCTGAGGGGTGGAAAAATCACCGTGTTTGGGTGATTCTTCTTCTGGCCATAGAGAGAGGTGTTTTGAACAGGAGGGAGACCTCAGGCAGGCTCCTCAGCAGCAGGTTCAAAGCCTGTCATTAATGGAAGGATGATTCAGCTTCCTCATTCAGCTAAAATGTCACCATGTGGATGCTGGCAGAGGAGGAGCCGTCTTCCTCGCTGGCAAAACCTGAGCACAGCCCACCCCTCTGCGCTCCCCTGTGATAAAAATTCAGGCTTTATCTTTCGGGAATGAGCTGGGGGTTTGGGAGCTGATAGCCCTGCTACTGCCTGCCTCCATCAGTGGAGAAAATGCTCATGCGTGTCGCTGGCTGCACGTGAAATTCTGCCCTTTTATCAGGCACTATGTGATAAAAATCTTGTTTCACACGAGGGGGGTGAGCAGCAACATCACTTCTCTCTGAGAGAAACGCTGCAGGAGAAAACGGCACAATAATACCTCTTTTTGATGGTGTTTTTTCTATCCCCTGAAGCTTTAGCTAATTTCTCTCTTTTTTCTATTAGAAAAGGAGAAAAATCTAGGTTTTCAGATCAGCTCTGGAAATAGAGAGGCAGGATTAAGCCCAGCTGTTCCAGGTCAGAGGAGCCGAGGAGGCGAGACGTCTCTCACGCTGACAGAGCAAGGTTATTACCCACGGCCAGAACTACATCCCTCCTTGTCGGAAATCTGCCTGCGGGGTCAGATTAGTTCAGCGTTGTGACCAGACAGAGCGGTCCAGAGGCTCGAGAAGCCACTGGCCTTTTTACATGTTAACATGATGTCACCTCGTCCTGCACTAAAGTAGGTCACGGTGACACCCTGCCTGAAAGTCCGTCCTCTGCGCCAGCGCTGCTGCTCTTGTAGAGGTGGTGAGCAGGACCAGCCTCAGTAAAAAAAAATAGTAATTAAAAAAAAAAAACCAACAAAAACCCTCAGAAAGGGGAATGAATGCTGAATTAGCTTATAGAGGGGTTATCTGGGGTGCACCAAGCGCTGATCGTAAGCAGGCAGTAAATGAACCCGTCTCTGGTTGCTCTGCATCAGCCCCTGCTTGGCAGAAATGAAGCATCAGATGGGATGATGAATATCCAGGTTGCTATAGTGACTGAGAGCTAAAAGCAGGAGCTCTCCATCACCCCCTCCCTGCACACACACACACACACACACACACACACACACACGAGCTGTCACACGCCCTTCACACGCAGCTGGGTGGGTGGATTGTGCCCGTGCCGAAGCTGCGCCTCGGTGCCGAGCGAGTGCACCTGGCACTGGATGTTCCTGGGGATGTCAGAGCTCTCCCATTAAATTCCAGGCTCTGGCTTTAATGAGCTTGGTGACGATGTGTGCAGAATATGATGGAGCTGAGCTGTTTGCCTGCGCGGCAGCTCGGCGTTTCATGGGCTGCAGGGTGGGAGCGCAGCCAGGACATCTGGGGACAATGACAGCCAGGTCCTCGGCACGGCCACCCCGCAGAGGCGGCATTGAACCGAAGCTTTCGGAGCCGTGGGTGGGATGTGAGAGTGTAACCTCATTTCCCGACCCCTCTGCATGGGGAGAGCCCTCATGCCATCGGCCTCGTGGCTGCGAGCCCCTGGGTCTGCTCATTGTCTGCAGCCCCGGTGGCATCACAGACATCGGTGCTGGCAGAAGCTCAGCTCATGGCTTCACCTCCTACTTATCTCTACGGGCTTCCGGGTGGTTTTACTTGCACAGGTCAATCCCAAAGAATTATAGGGAAAAAAAGAGAAGTGGGAGTGAACTTCAAAAGTGTACACACTTTGAATTTATTTCATAGGAATTTTAGGGGATCCCTGTGAAGCTCGGTGGCAGCTTACCCCATTTTGTGACTTCAGACCTCTGCCAGACCCTAAAAATATCTGTTTAATTCACAGCCCTGCACCTACCAGTGGGGAAGGTAGAGGTGCTTATCCACTGGGGTGACCCGAGCTTATGTCTGTGTCGAAGGGAGATGATAGGGCAAGAGCAGCACTTCACTGTGGTGACATTTTGTCACCCAGAAAAGGGCAACAGAGCTGGGGAAGAGTCTGGAGCACAAGTGTGCTGAGTTCCCTTGTGGCTGAGGGAACTGGGGTTGTTGAGCCTGGAGAAAAGGAGGCTGAGGGGAGACCTTCTGGCTCTGTCCAAGTCCCTTGGAGGAGGGTGGAGAGAGGTGGGGGTGGGTCTGTTCAACCAAGGACCAAGGGACAGGACAAGAGGAAATGGCCTCCAGTTGCACCAAGGGCAGTTGAGATGGGATGTGAGGAAGAATTTCTTTGCTGAAAGGGTTCTGAGGCATTGGAAGGGGTTGCCCAGGGCAGTGGTGGAGTCCCCATCCCTGGAGGGATTGAAGAGTCGTGTAGACATAGTGCTGAGGGACATGGGTTAGTCGGGGACTGGTCAGTGTTGGGTTCATGGTTGGACTCGATGAGCTTAAAGAGCTTTTCCAATCCAGGTGATTCTGGGATTCTGTGATTTTTTCCAACGAAATGCACCCATCAGCTGTTTCAACCACTGTTTGATGCTAGAAAATTGTTACCCCCTTGTAAACGTGAGTGGTAAAGAAGTGAATAATCCTGTACTTAGTGTCCTCACCATCAGCTCCCTACACCTCATGTTCTCACAGGAGTTGACTAAATACATCCCAGGTGACTGAAAAGTACCGGATTCCCTTTGAAGTCTTTTTTTTTTTTTTACAGAATTTCTTCCTTTCTTAAACTTCCAAAAATTCAACCAACAGAATTTTAGCAGCATCTGCTAACCAGGCCAAGAGCATCCTTTCAGGAGGGACATTGCAAATGTGGGCTGTGTACACCCCAGCAAATGTAGGTCCGGTGAACTCAGCCTGGGTGAGGATGAGGAGCAGAGCCAGGAAGAAAATGTAAGGAAAGAGTTTAACTGCTCCTCAGCCTGCCCGGGCATCGTGGTCCATGATGTCCTAAATGGGAAGCAAGTCTGCCCTCATCTTCCTAAGTGCTCTTATTTTATTTATGTGCTGGTGCATTTCTAACGCCGGATTCTTGGCTTAACCCCCGTGAATGAACCGATGTTCTGCTTTTACTCTGCAGCCAAGGACTTTGAATTATATTTTTGGCCTAGTGGTTTTTATAAAATATGTAACGCTCCAGAGTCTTGCGGCTGCGTTTGCTCGTGTTAAAGCAGAAAGCCGGATGAGAGCTGGGTCTCCAAAGCTTCACCAGGACTCAGAATAACTGAGAAAAGATGACTAATTGGAGACTTCAGAAGAAGCTGTAGTTTAGGGCCCTTAAAGAATGGGCCCCTGACTCCAAGAAGGCCATGGAGGTGCTGGAGCGTGTCCAGAGAAGGGCAACGGAGCTGGGGAAGGGTCTGGAGCACAAGTGTGCTGAGTTCCCTTGTGGCTGAGGGACCTGGGGGTGTTGAGCCTGGAGAAAAGGAGGCGGAGGGGAGACCTTGTGGCTCTGTCCAAGTCCCTTGGAGGAGGGTGGAGAGAGGTGGGGGTGGGTCTGTTCAACCAAGGCCCAAGGGACAGGACAAGAGGAAATGGGCTCCAGTTGTGGCCAGGGCAGTTGAGATGGGATGTGAGGAAGAATTTCTTCGCTGAAAGGGTTCTCAGCACTGGAACAGGCTGCCCAGGGCAGTGGTGGGGTCCCCATCCCTGGAGGGATTTAAAAGACAGGTGGATGAGGTGCTCAGAGATCTGGTTTAGCAGTGGACAGGTACAGTTGGACTCGATGATCTCAAAGGTTTTTTCCAACCAAACAATTCTATGATTCTGTGATTTATATATCAGTGCTGCACCCCGGGAAAGCTGTTGATGTTGAGAAGTGGGACAGTTTGAGTAGATGAAGGCAAGCGACACACGTCACCAGACAGCAATGTGTGTAACCATCATCCTGGGAAACTAAATCCCTCTGTTTATCCAAAAATGAGTAGGGTGCAAAGTGAGGCGCAGAGCACAGCGGAACCACGCGTGTAGGTTGAGGAAGTTACGCAGCCGTGGAGATCATTTCTTACCTCACGAGATCACTCGTTTCATAATTCTGCCCCAGAACTGGTTTCCACTCCTTGCAGAGGCAGGTGCAGCTGGGGTGACTCCAGGTGACACTTTTCTTCTTGTGTTATTGCTGAACCCTCACGGGTGTTTGAGAGGATGGAACCCACGTGGGCACCTTCCCTCCTGTCCCCCCCCAGCTCCCACGTCAGCGGGTACCACAAACCCCACGTGTCTCACGCCCGGCTCTCCCCATCCTTTCACTTCCCTCCACGACACAGTTGCTTATCAGTGGACCATAAATCTTCAGTGTGCTGAAAATGTGACACAAAACATAGAATTCTAGCTGCAGAAAAGATAAAAAATACACTGAATTTTGTAGGGGATTTAATTCCTCTGACATCAAACTGCACATGGGGAGCAGGGGAGGGAAAAGGAGCAGTCTGTGGATTTTGGAGTTCTCTGCAGTCGTGAGCCCTCGAGTGGGGTGTGCAGCATGTTGGGGTGCCTGACGTTAGGGGCTCAGATTGATCACCCATCGCTCAGATTGATCACTCATCTATTCTGATCACCCATCTATTCATGCACAGCCCGGGGAGGTGGGTGCTGTCGTGGCACTGCCGTAGTGGTTGGGAGCTGCCTTCTCCACCCCCACTCAGAGGTTTGGAAATTTTTCATTTCACCTGCTGTAGGAAATAAAATATTTAAAACACTGTATGATTTTTTTATTATTATTATTTTGAAAGCTGCTTTGTTGATGAGATTTCCCCAGGAAATACCCTGGTAAAAAGCGAACGTGTGTTTTCATCCAGAAAACCATTGACCAGCTTTAGCGAGTGCTTCGTAAGGGCTAAATTACAGCAGGCGTTGAATGCTGATGACAGGAGGGGAGGAAAAAAAAAGAAAATGACCTAGACTTCTCCTTTTGAAGTGTGTAGATTAATTCTCAGCTTTGATAGGAGCAGAACTCAGGGAGCATCAGCAACGGCTGCAGGAGCCTGATGCCTCCTGCCTGCTGCGGGCAGGGGATGGTGCTGCCCGAGCATCCCTGTGCTGGGTGGGCAGGGAGTGGGGGGGAGGGGAATTAATTGCTCTAGTGTGGTAATGAGATGGGGGTGTGGTTTCTAGCTGAGCTTAGGTACTGAAGGTGCATCTGTCCCACTCCAAAGTCCAACACCTTCAGCTTGGTGATGGTGGCTGTGCTGGGGCTGGGGTGTGGGAGTCGAGTGGTCGCTCTGGGTCAGCTGGAGGGTGAAGTTTCAATGAGTTTTTCATCCGTTTCTTGGCTTTCACATGACACAGGATAATGACATGGACTTTTCATTTTGATCCAATCTCCCAGGGATGGAGGAAAGGGGATGTTAAGGTACGCCACTTTATCTACAGCTACCTGAAAGGAGGGTGGAGAGAGGTGGGGGTGGGTCTGTTCAACCAAGGACCAAGGGACAGGACAAGAGGAAATGGGCTCCAGTTGTGGCCAGGGCAGTTGAGATGGGATGTGAGGAAGAATTTCTTTGCTGAAAGGGTTCTGAGGCATTGGAAGGGGTTGCCCAGGGCAGTGGTGGAGTCCCCATCCCTGGAGGGATTGAAGAGTCGTGTAGACACAGTGCTGAGGGACATGGGGGACATCAGGGACTGGTCAGTGTTGGGTTCATGGTGGGACTCAATGAGCTTAAAGGGCTTTTCCAATCCAGGTGATTCTGGGATCCTGTGACCATGCATTTGGTTGCAGTGTCTCCAAATCACTTTTTGGGGCTTTCCCACCATAAAAGAAGAGCTCTGTGTTGCGGTCCCCATGTGTGGTAGGGCTGTTTGGCTGGCACCTGACCCCTATTAACCTGCATTTTAGCTGCTTAGCTATTTTATTGAAATCTGCCTGTTATCTCCAGTTCTCGAGGAAGGAGAACAATCCTGGAGGGGGGAGGGGAGGAGCAGCCCCTGCCCCATCACTCTGGGGATCCTCCTTTGCCCAGAAGCACGTGAACCAAACAGTTTTGCTGGAAGAGACAGAAATATTTGACAGCTCGCTGACTTTCCAGAAAGCACACTGTGGCTGCTGAGGATGGATGCACAAATGCCCCAGTTACTAAATAAATGAAGAACAAACCGCAGCTCATCAGCTCTGCTCTGGGACTGCCTGACCCTGGGTTCGAGTCGGAATAAATGCATTTGAAGAATGAAAAAAGCCAAACATTTAATGGATTAGATTTACACCTCAGCTAGAGGGGAAGGGATACACCTGGATCTACAGCAGACACATCATGAAAAAAGCACATCAGTGTTGTGGCAGCTGCTGTCTCCTTAGGAAAGTGGCTTTTATGGTTCAGACATGAATAAAAGGAACCATCTCGGTGGCCAGATGCCAGCAGACCGGAGTATTTATTAATAGCTGACTTTCTATGTGCCTTTGGACAGAAGTAAGGCTTTTCACTGGGAATATACAGATATGAACAAATCTTGTTTCTCATTAAAAGGGCAAAAATAGAGTTGCTGACGCAGCTCAGTAGCGTGATGTTGTAATATGTGGTACCGTACGGTTCCCAAAACCGAAGGCGAGCAGCTCTGTGGTTTGCACTGGTAAATAGATGTCAGTGGGAGCTGCAGAGAAAAGTGACACATGGGCAAGACTGAGCCAGAAAAAAATACTGAAAGCCACTTTTTAAGTGGAGTGGTTGCATTTTCAGTGGAACGACATGGGACTGTAGTTTGTAGCCTGGTCATTCTCTTGCAGATTAAGAAGTGGTACTGGTTTAGAAGGCTAAAAAAAATAAAAAATAAAAAATTTGCCGTAACAAGTGTCACTTGACAGCTGATAATTTTGAAAAATCACACACTGAGAAAGGACCTGCCAGAGCCACATTTGACTCAGCTGACCTTTCTTGGCATTAAAATGCCTGGAGGACTTGTTCTGACCTTCTCCTATGGAAATTTGCCTTTTGATCCTGACTTGAGATCTCCTTTATTCATGTCTGACTTCTTTGTAGTCTCTCTCTTCCATAACTTCGATCCATCTTAATGTCTTATCTCTGCCAAGACCACCTGATACAGGAGAGCTCTACGACACCAACAGCCCACGTCTCTCAAAAAGCAAGTACTGCTCTGAGAAAACATCCTGTTTGTCTGGTGCTTTTGCTGTGTGAAACCTCAGAGAGGGTTTCACAAGGCAGGTTTTGAAAACCCGCTGTGGTTTAGGATGTTGTCGTGTCCCTCAGGTGCAGGTGCGAGTAACGCGGCACGTGCTGAGTGAGCGACACGCTACCGACCACGTGTGCTCATCCCCTGCTCATCCCCTTATGAGTTATGAGCAGAGAGGAATGATTTGCACCCAAAAATGGGTCCCAGTTAATCTCCTCATCATCCATCAGCTTCTTGGTGTTGGTAACCAAACCCATGGGGTGAAGAGTGCTGCCGGCTGCAGCTTCATTACAAAAGGACCATGTGATAGAGGGGGTTTTCCTTTGGTGATGCTGAACCAGTCCAGCAGCCAATGTGAGGAGGCGAAGAGGATGTTAAATTATTTTCTCAGGAACACAGGAGAGTCAATCATTGCTTTTAACCTCCTGTAGCTACTTGAGCCGGGGTGTTTTAATAAGAGCTGGATGGGAAAAGGTGTTTTCTCCCTCTGACGGCAGAGCGAAGAAGGATGAAGTGTGCCAAGGAGTCACAGGGGTGATGCTGTCAAAATCATCTGAGTCTTGCTTAGAGAAATTTATGCTCTGAGTGTGTAAATCTCTTCTGGAAGTGGGACCTGGTGCTTTGAAGCTGTGCACACTTCAAACATCACTGTCCTCTCGAGAGGCGGCGGGAGAGCAGGGAAGATGAAGTGGAGCACTGGCAGCCCGTGGGCTCTGCAAGTTGGCAGCAGGACATCTCCCTCCCTGATCCACCCAGGATTATTTACATCTGATGCTCTTCATGCCACAGGGCTGATCCAAAAGGCACACGAAGTTTCAACACAGGTTTTGCACTGGGAAACTAGATGTTGCTATTTTTGTCTCTGTTAAAGCAAGTGTGGGGTTAATGTTCACCGAGAGGACTGTAGCGTTCCCTGTGAGCCCAGATACCCCCAGTATCATGGTCCTGCAAGTCACAGAAAACCACGAGTGCTCAGAGGAGATATATCCCCCCTGTCCCTCCCCTGGCAAATATTCTGCCTGCACAGCCCCAGTCCTTTGAACCCCGGGCAGAAAACACTTATCAGTTCCAAAAATGACACCTGTTGGCACTCACATACCTCAGTGTTTATCACCTGTGTCATAGCCAGTGACATTTTAGACCATGCTCAGTTTTTTTTGTCACCCCTGTGCCACCCAGTAGCAGTGAGTGTCACAGCCTGGCGTGATCCACGGCAGCCAGGTTACACAGTGCCTGGAAAACTATTTTAACCCACCTTGAAACTCTCAGTGTTACTGTTCATCTCTTTGGCTGAAGTGGAACCTTGAAAACTGCCTTTTTTTTTAGAGACTTCTAGTTTCTCTCTCTGCTTCTTCCATATTTTCTTCATGCAAATATAGCTGCTGCTTTTTCCGTTTCTTTTTTTATAGCCTCCCTTCATCTGTGAGCCTTTTTATATATTATTTATTTATTGATTGATTGATTTTTCTCATCACTGAGCCCCCCCAAAGGCTGTGGCTGGTCTCCAGATGAGACTGCAGCACTGACTTATATAAGGTGTGACCATTTTTTTTTCCTCCAGTATCCTCCATCCTGCTCCTAATGCTTCCTACCATCTTGTTTGCAGCTGCTGCTCTCTTGCAGCCTTAACCAAGCAGTCCCCAGTGATTGGGGACCTAGCATGGCCAGCAGGTCGAGGAAGGTGATTCTGCCCCTCTACTCCACTCTCGTAAGGCCCCACCTGGAATACTGCATCCAGTTCTGGAGCCCCCATCACAAGAGAGACCTGGAGCAGCTGGAACAAGTCCAGAGGAGGCCACGAGGATGATGCGAGGGCTGGAGCAGCTCTGCTGTGAGGACAGGCTGAGAGAGTTGGGGCTGTTCAGCCTGGAGAAGAGAAGGCTCCAGGGAGACCTTCTAGTGGCCTCCCAGTACCTGAAGGGGCTCCAGGAAGGTGGGGAGGGACTTTTCATAAGGGCAGTTAATGACAAAACAAGGGGAAATGGGTTTAAGCTGAAAGAGGGGAGGTTTAGATGAGATATTAGGAAGAAGTTCTTCACTGTGAGGGTGGTGAGCCAGTGTCCCAGGTTGGCCAGAGAAGCTGTGGCTGCTCCTCCCTGGAAGTGTTGAAGGCCAGGCTGGATGAGGCTTTGAGCACCCTGGTCTAGTGGAAGGTGTCCCTGCTGCTGGCAGGGGGGTTGGGACTGGATGAGCTTTAAGGTCCCTTCCAACCCAAACCATTCTATGATTCTATGATTCCTGCCTTTCCAGAAAGAAATCTCACTCTAAAACTCTAAAAATTTGATCTTTTAAACAAAAAAAATCCCCTCCAGAATACATCCCATTTGGTTCCTTACTGCTGAGCCCTCGTTTCACACTGCGTTGCACGCTCAGCCCCGTTGAAATCCTTTTGATTTGTTGTTGTGAAAATCAGGCACTCACTGCACTCGACTTGGCTGTCTTCTACCCAAATTTTGCTTCCTCAAAAAAGAACTGATTTCCTGTGCCGTGATCACATGAGCTCTGTCTGGAGGCAGGTAGCACCTCATTTAAAAACCCTGGAAAATCTGCTCAAGCTGCCCCTTCCTCCGTTGTCTTGAAGTGATGGAGTCACCATCCCTGCAGGGAGTCAAAAGCTGTGTAGATGTGGTGCTGAGGGACATGGGTTAGTGGTGGACTTGGCAATGTTGGGTTAATAATGGGACCTGATGGTCTTAAAGGTCTTTTCCAACCAAAACAATTCTCTGATTCTGTGATTCCCAGCCCTGTGAGTGCTGGGGCTGCATCTTTGGAGCACCCCAGAGGGGGGTCGTGTACTGGCTATCCCTGGGCACAGCGTCTTTCCAGTTCTCTGCAGCCCACTGTGCTGGGAGCTCATGGCCACAAATGCAGAACATCTCATTGGCAGGTGCTTGGCTGGATTTTCCTGCCTATTATTGCTCCTTGCAAGGTGTTCCAGGTCATAGGATCACAGAACCATGGACTGGGTTGGGTTGAAGGGACTTTTCAAGGTCACCCAGTCCAACCCCCTGCAGTGAGGAGGGACATCTTCAACCAGACCAGGTTGCTCAGAGCCCCGTCCAAACTGACCTGGAATGTTTCCAGGGATGGGGCTTCTACCACCTCTCTGGGCAACCTGGGCCAGGGTTTCACCACCTCATTGTGAAAAATCTCCTCCTATCCAGTCTAAATCTCCCCACTTCTAAGTTAAAACCGTCACCCCCTGTCCTGTCACTACAGGCCCTGCTCAAAAGTCTGTCCCCATCTTTCTTACAGGCTCTTCAAATATTGAAGGTACAATAAGGTCTCCCCGGAGCCTTCTCTTCTCCAGGCTGAACAGCCCCAACTCTCTCAGCCTGTCCTCACAGCAGAGCTGCTCCAGCCCTCTGAGCATTTCCGTGACCTCCTCTGTCCCCACTCCAGCAGCTCCATGTGGTGAGGACACCAGAACTGGTCACAGTGCTCCAGGTGGGGTCTGAGGAGAGCGGAGCAGAGGGGCAGAATCCCCTCCCTCCACCTGCTGCCCACGCTGCTCTGGGTGCAGCCCAGGACACGGTTATTGGCCTCTGAGCGTTGAGTGCACATGACGAGGTCGTCGTGTTTGCTCTTAATCATCGTATGTTTAACATTTCGTGAACAATACATTTATTTAAGTTTCTGGTCTTTCACCACTGTCTTTGCAGAAACTCCCTCTGATCTTTCTCCACTCCTTCCCTTCACCGTGTTCCTTCCCACCCCTTATTGGCAGTGTAGGAGCTTTTGTATTATCAGCAGCGCTGACAGATGTCTGTGACCATTTATGCGCCACTTGGCTTGTGTTTTCCCTCAGGTCCTGGATTAAATGCTCAGTCAAAACTCTTGTATTTCATGGGCCAGCAGCCTGCTTCCCCCCGGAGTCATCTCTCCTCTGCTGGTTTCCCTTTTGCCAGCGTTTCCCTGGGTGTCTGCTCAGCTCATGCTGTATTTCTAACGATGGTCTCGCTCCAGGATGTGGTTCTCCTGTCCACACCAATGCTGTTCATGTGCTGCTTGATGCTCATGGCACTTCGCACACACATGTGCTCACACCCAGAGCCAACACTCGTGACTTTGCCATTAACTCCTCTAATGAACACAAGTCAATAGATGAGCAAAGTGAGCTCGTATCGTGGAATCACAGAATGTTGTGAGCTGGAAGGACCCACCAGGATGATGGAGTCCAACTCCTGTCCCTGCACAGGACAAGCCCAACATTCACACCATGTCCCTGAGGGCCTTGGCCAAATGCTGCTGCAATCTTGTCAGGCTTGGTGCCATCAGCACCTCCCAGAAGGTAGAGGTGGTTTGCTTGCTGTGATGGTTCAGAGCAGATGAAGAGAAGTCACCCACTGCACTGAGCCCTGAAATCCAAAGAGCAAAGAGAAGCCCCAGTCCACACACCCAGCCGAGCTCCGTGGCTCCTACCACCAGGACGTGGAGAGAGGCTGTTTCCACCCAAAACCATTGGTTGCAGTTACATGAAAAGATTCGTGTTGTCAGAAAACACCAGCACCTTGGTGTGTATTTTATACAGAAATAATGATCATGTGCTTTGTTTTATACAGAAACGACCATCCCTGCAGGTCTGGGGCAGGGCTGGGGCTGATCCCGACTTCCCCATGAAAACTCCTTTTTTTTCCCTTCAAGTTTTCCAGGCAGTTTCACACCTGGATGCTGGGGATGGACATGTCTTCCCTGGCAGACTCTCAGCCAGCACTTGCATCTCCCTGTCTCCTCTAATGGAATCATTGTTAAAAATAAGTCATTTTATTTCCCAGAAGATCCCTGGCAGCAGCATCCATCATTTTGTCCTAATTGACTTCTGTTGGCGTGCAGGTTACGTCGGGGTTTGGTGAAGAGCCAAACCTGCCACCAGACAGGGCTGGTATTGGGCAGAGCTGTGCGTGGTACCTACGTGAGCTCTGATGTCTTGTAGATGGTCTCCTAAAGTGTGTGACAGGATCCCAGAATGGCCTCGACTGGAAAA
>NW_010329371.1:0-7917 GCF_000700745.2 Antrostomus carolinensis | reverse complement strand
GGGGGGAGGGGGTGTACGCCTTGGGGCCAGGGGAGCTTTTGCAGAGCTTCTTACAAGGTGGTGCCTTCCCCCACTACCAGAAATGGCCGCACCACACACACAAACTCAACACATAAGGTCATCCATTTGGGTGGATGGATAGCTGGCTTACTGCCTTTCTGCATATAGTCATACTCAAAATAGAGCAAGTTATTGAGTATGCCAACTAGTTTTGAAATAAAGGACATAACCTTGTTTTATATTATGTTCACTTTTCAGTATATAGAGACACTGTTCAGTGTTCCTATTGCTATGTTTAAAAAAATTTCCAAATCTGTATCTTACATACTTAAGTGCTGTCAGACTGACCAAAAATCTGCACAGGAGATATTTAAATGTGGTGTGATCTTTTTTACTACAGAAAGTGAAAGATTCTTAGTGATGGCTTTTCCTCTCAAATGTTTTATACAGAAATCGTTGCTAGCTGTTTGCCGTATTTTAATCTAAGGATTCACAAAACAAGTTTCTATGTCAAGGGTGCAAAATCTACAGGCAGTGAGAACAAGGAAGAGCTGCGTGCTAAAGAAAACCACACCCTCAGGCAAACGTATTACATGGCTGCAGTCAAAAAGCACATGATCCTGGGCTTGCACTGAAAAATATTCTTGTTTGTCCTCAAAGCAATTGGCTGTGATAGTATCTACTATTTAGAGGCTCAGATTAGCCCAATATCCTTTTCTTTGTCCTCAAATAGTGCAGTTGAAGTCCAAAACATGTAGCTCAAGACAGCCTACATATTCAAGTATGTGTTTTCATTGAGCAACATGGGGGTTTTGTGGTGGAGGACAGAAGAACAGCAGCACAGAAAGTGGGGTATATATGAGACGAAGTAGTGTGCCTTGAATATCATGCAAAAGAAGTATAATGAGAAGCAAGAAGTGACCATCATTCACATTTTTAGATTTGCCATTAGGAAAGAATCTGGTGATTTTGGAGGAGAGAGAAAAGTGGAAAGAGAGAAAATATTGACCACCTGGCAGAAGACACTGTAATCCAGCCGGTAAGGCTGCCTGGCTCCCAGTCACCAGCTCACATCCCTGCCCAGCCCACACACCCCGGTGCACCTGCCCTGGCACCCCGGTCAATTTGGCTCCCACTGCTCTCCCCTTCTGCATGCTCCACCCAGGGGCTGACTCACGGCTTAAAATAGAAAGTGAACTTTTCAGGAAGAGGTTCTCTGCCCAGGCCTTTGTGCCCTGCCCAGCTCTACAGGGTCTTGATTCAGACTCTATACTCCAAAGTGCTGTTTTAAAGCAAAAGTAAATAACATTATATACGTCAGTACTCAGACACAGGGTTTTGAGCAATAACTCAGGCTTGTATTTGAACTCCCCATTTCTATCTTAAAGTATGGCAATACGTTAACTTGGAAAATAGGAATTTTTCTTTGTCAGATTTCTTTGACTTCTAAGAAATGAACAAGCATATACAGGAAGAGGAAGTCCAGAAGTTAGGGGAAATTAAACCTAGTTGCTTTCAAAGCTTCCTATGGAAATTTTTTTGTCTCTAACAGGTAACACTGGAATTTTCCTCTCACTGCGACCCAGCATATCCCAGTGTCTATGGTTTCTGTGCCAGATACTATTACATTTGTTGCAACTTTCACTGAAGCAACTAAACAGGGCATGATATAGTTTGCAGTAGAAACTAAGGAGGATTTTCTTTCTCCAGGCTCTTCTCTCAGTGCAAAACTTCTATGGCTGCCTATCCCTGGAGGCAAGATCCTAAAGCTCCTCAGAGTCAGGAGGAGGCTTTTTGGCTCAGGTCTAGAATCTGAACACACAGTACAGCTCAGTATGTTGCAGTATTTCTTCAAGCCGGTAGAAAACTATGTTGAATGCCCACTGATAATTTTATTAATACTGTTTAGTTATATTTTATTTTAAATTCCAGACTACAGTAATTCTCTGTGCAAATGAAAAAATTATCCCATGTTCCCCTTTGTCTTGATGACTTTTGTGGCTCATTTATGAGCCATCCCGGTACGCTCCTTTGTTCTGTGACACTTATTTATTACTGCTGCTGCCACAATCAGGTTATCTCCTTTCTTCTCTCTGATACCTGATACTCGAGACTTTTGATCTCTGTCCCTGGGGAACATCATTTGTAATTCCCAAGTGTGGAGCCTGCCATGATGAGAACAGCTGTTGTTTATACACCACCGTTGCAGTTCCCTTACCAGTGGAAAAACCTGTGGTGGGGCAGGAATATAATATAATATCTTGCTTCATCAGCCATGGGTCACTGAGTGCAATGAATCCAGTCCTATTGTCAAAGCAAGGAGTGAGAAAGGAGGAAAACAGTGAAGACTTCATATCAGCAACTTCCACTGCACATTAGCGTGTAACGTGAGGAACATATAGTTGGGCTTGGTGACACTTGGCTTTCTGCAGTCCCTTAGAAGTGATAGTGAAGCTGAAATTGCCAATACAAATTTTAGAAGCTGCGATTTTTATCTTATGTAGTTGGTGGAACCCAGTTGACTTTTTCATCTTCCTGTTTATCCACCTCACCCTAACAGCACCAGAGCAGGCACATGATGCTTGGCTAGAGGGAGAATTTCTCCTGTGTCTGTCATTGACACTGTTCAGCCATCTAGACAGGTCATTGCTGGGCAGAGTGAGATCCTACAGACTCAGAAGCACATGTATTCATTGCATTTTTTTTGTCAAGACCTCAGTTAACAAAGCACTAATATGTTGGTATGGAAGTTGTTTTAGTTTTCTTTTCCTTGCTTGCTCATTCCTTACTGCTGGCAGTTGCTACTGCTGCTGCTTTCAAAGGATGATGAAATTTTTGGTGACTTTCTGAGTGCATGTTCCACAGACTATCTGAAGCTCTGTTATCTTTGGTTGCAATGAAGAAAACCCATGGCACATATTTTATAGGGGCTAACTGTTTTCATGCAGATTGAGTGTTTTACAGTCAATAAATATGTGTTTGTGTTGTTATTCTATGCTTTGTGTGTTGTGTAATAAACACCTCATCACATTATTAGCAAAAGGCTAAATCCTGCACTGAAAAAAAATGGCCAGTTAGTTGTAGTATTTATTTTTCTTGTCTAAGGACTTCAGGTCTGTTTGTGATGCCGTTTTCTTCCTGATTTGGAATCAGTGGACTCTAGCCTGTGTGTCTGATCAATAAACTGTTTAAGTCTGTCACTGGCCACACGTACATAGAACATCTGGCACTGAAACCCCTGATTTCAGCTTTGGTAGCTGTGAATATCAGATTAGGGTAAAATGGTATTTGTGTAAATAGAAGCATTTTTAAAACTCTCAAATTCCTTAACATGCAACCCATTTTATTGCTGTATATAGTTGTTATTTTGTTTAGACACTGAGGTCCCAAAGTGTTTTATTTATGCAGATGACAAATTATTTGATCCTGAGGGTTTGGGATTTTTCCCTTTTTTCTGTAGATGTCAAAGTTAACACAACCCACACCATGTTTTGCTCATTCAGTAATGTTATATGTTTTTCTTTTTCTTTCCAGATGCAGAGGGAAATTGCTTATACGGGCCGAGATGGCCCAAGTGCTTGCCGTCCCGGATCTGCCACGCATTCTCCGCATGCGATGCCCAGCTCTCCGCCCTCTACCCCAGTGCCCCACTCCATGCCTCCCTCTCCATCCAGGATTCCCTACAGCGGGGGTCGGCCCATGGGTGTGCCAGGCAATGCCACCATCCCCAGGGACCGGCTCTCCAGCGTGCCGGCCTCACGCTCAATATCGCCCAGCCCAAGCGCCATTTTGGAGAGACGGGATGTGAAGCCAGATGAGGACATGAGTAACAAAAACCTTGCCCTGATCCGAAATGAAGGTCTGTACGGTGACCCCTACTTGTTTCATGAGGGGAGGATGAGTGTGGCTGCACCCCACTCCGGACACCCCCTTGATGTCCCCGATCACATTGTAACCTACCATCGCAGTGCTATGAGGTCATCAAGCACCTACTGCAACCCCTCTATGCAGCCTGAAATGCTGGAGCAGTCCTTGTACAGACAAAAGTCACGAAAGTACCCGGAGAGCCATTTGCCCACTCTTGGCTCTAAAACACCTCCTGCCTCACCCCACAGGGTGGCTGACATGAGAGTGATCGATATTCATCCTCACCATAGCGCTCACATTCCCCCACACACCATCCAGCCGGACAGGTCTTCTCCCAGCCGCCAGTCCTTCAAAAAGGAGCCAGGACCACCTGTGTTTGTGGACACGAAAGGACGGAGTGCCCTCGGCCTCCCGGGCATGGCCGAGGCAGTGCCCCCTCCAGTCGACAAGCAGGCTTTTGGCTATGGGTCAACTGCAATGCCCAAGGACAAGGAGACAAGGTAAGGAAGAGCCAGGTCTTAATTTATGTAAATGAGAAACGTTCCTAATCTGCACATCGCATGTAATTTAACACCCAGGGGACAATGTAATGTGTAGGAGGCTGCTGCACCAGCCTGCAGTGTTTATTAGCCGTCTGTCAAGGTAGTTAGTAATTTAGAGGTGATGCAACACCACCCATTAGTAATCTAAAGTATTGTTAACCCACGATGAAATAACCCTAGTTATTTTCATTTGTGTAAATTTCACTCATTGGAAAAAATATAATAAAACAAAATTATTAACTAGGATTTTTCTTTCCAGACAACCAGCTCATGTTACAAGAACAAACGATGTTCTGTTCCTGCTAATAAGGGAATGTATTTCAGCCCCGTTAAGAATGACACTCTGATATTACAATTTTGGTTCTTTATGGAGTAGAGTTTTTCTCTTCTAGTGTTAGGAAATGGGAAGAATTTATCATTACTGTCTTATCTCCTGTAAAACATGAATTTGCATAAAAATAGGACAGTTGTTTATAATAATGTTCCTTGAGAGGAAACTGCTGAGAAGAGCAAGTCTGTCTCAGGGAAGAAATTGAAACAAGAATGCTGTTCCCAGTAATTTTTCCAGCATCACAAATAGTTGGTGACCTGACTGACTGTTGTTAACTTTTGTGTGCTGACAATGATGACAATGATCTCTCCTGTCTTTTTAAGGACCAGATTTACGAAAAGGTCTGTGAATGCTTCTCCTGCCATAGACCCTGCCCTAGGAGAGAAAAATCGTTATACTGACAGTTGGTTGCTGTGTGTTTGTATGAGTTGCGCTAATCTCTAGCGTATTGTTTGTGCTGTTAACTTTTATAGAGCTCTTTAGTGAAGTGAAGATGAATAGCTGGAAAATGCTGAGCTCACAGAGGCTAAAGGTAACTGCTTACTGCCTTAACCACTGCAGAGATACGGAACTTTGTATAGACCCCAAACTTCCCTCCCACTTGAGCAGCTTGCTCAACAATAAGTTGCCTCTGACCAAGCCTGGCCAGAAAAGAAAATGTGTTGTGAGGTCCACTTGTGGGGAGAAAATGGAGGATGGAGGGAAATCAGCCATTCACAAAAATTACAGGCTTATAGCTTAGTAGTTATGTTGACACAAGGGTATGAGTTAGGGCATATTACAAACTAGGGCCGGTGAATCTATTTGTGTCTATTTATTTCCCAGAAAAAGATGCAGGTACCTGAAATTTCATTTTAAGATTCCATTGTTACAACTGGAAAATAATTTGAACTATATTTGCCAATCTAATCCAAGAGATAGCTTTCAGATTGAAAATTTTAGAAGGTTCATGTTAGGAAGTTGAAAATAAGGGAGGACAGCAACAACTTTCCAATCTGTGTGACTTCCTGTCTCCCCTCTGAGCATCTCATCTGTTCACTCAGCTACACAGATATGCATAAGGCTGTATATCTGTGAATATATAAAGAGCAACTACACAGCTAGTTGTGTAGGTGCTTGAGCGGGGCTTTGCGCCAGGAGTTTTAGTCCTGGTCCCAGAATATGTTTACATTGTTGATAATAGTATTTGCATAGTTACACTTCCAAATACACATGACCTTAAAATTCAGCATGGTGTGTATTAGCCATACAGCACTGAAGAAAAAAAAATTCTGGAAGGTGCTCTTAGGGGTTGTAGGTTTTTATAACCTTGAGAAAGTGTGAATTTAAAAAAAAATAATTGTAAATACCAAAGGCAATTCATGCAAATTGGTGTGTTTTCTCACCACTGCAATATTAAGGATTGGATTGGAGTTCTCAGATACAAAATGGTCTAAGCCTTATTTTACCTTTGTAGTAATTACATAAACTTTGAAAGCAAATGCTGTTGAGATTGTACTAAACTAGACAAGGAACACTAAGGGTATCCAGGTTGAGGTGCTCTTTTCCTGCTTCAGCAGGGCCTCAACTGTTAAAAGTTTGTTATGAACATCTGAAAGCTGACATGTAATGGCAGAAAGGTATCCCATACCTTGTTGTGTAAGACTTACAGTTTACACCCATAAGCAGTACAGCTGGGCTTGCTTTTGTGAGTAAGAATAATTTGGGATTGGAGAGATGGGACTGAATTCATCATCTTCCAGGCACGGTAAAATGAGGTGTATTCTACTCTGTCACACACATTATCCACTTGCTGATATTATCCACTATGCAAAGAGCCTAAAAAACAGGCCACAGAAAGCAAATGGTGGTGTGTTCAGTCAGCGTGGATGCAGATGGTGTCAGGTGTGGGGTAGCAGCAAAAGGGCAGGTTGAGTATCTGTTAGCCTTGGGCATCCTGAGGACAGAGGTCTTTTGCATTTGTGCACTGTGACAAGAGAGACTCCCCATCCTGACTCATTCAAGAGTGGCTTGAGGACCCTGCAAGCATCAAACCCATCATCTCAGCACTCTTATTCCTTCAGTCCCTAGTGGAGTGTGCTGAGAACAAAGAAAACGTCTCTTGTGCCATCTCTTTGTGGAAATTGCCTCGAAGTAGCACAGTCACTACCTCAGGACAATGCATAGTTTAAGTTAGAGCAAAGATTAAAATAGCTAGTAGCAATACCAGAAGTTACACTGAATTTCTCTTCCCCTGTTAATTCTCAAGTCTGGGGCTGAAGTGAGATGTATATGTACTTTATCAGAATATGTTGACCTCTCATTGACCATGTAAAGATGTAGGTGTCCAGGCCCTTTGTGCAAGGAGTGCCAGAGCTTTTCACTTGGAATGAAGGATTGCAGGGACAAGGCAGGACGGGGTGGGGGGGAGCAATGGAAACAGGTCCCTCCTCAGAGAGGCAGGCAAATCTTCTGCCAGCCTCCCTTGCCTCTCCAGTTACTGCAGCACAACAGGTATGGGGCTTTGGAAACTGAAAGCCAGGAGAGTGAGGATAGAAAGACGTCCAGGGTGAGCCAGTCACCCCCACACCTCAGGACTAGTTCAATCAAGAAAAAAAGGAAGGTATTCGTGGTAAGTGAATCCCTTCTGAGGGGAACTGAGGACCCCATATGTCGACCAGATCCCTCCCACAGGGAAGTCTGCTGCCTCCCTGGGGCCCAGGGATATTAGTAAGATATTGGTAAGGTCCTCAGACTATTATTCACTATTGGTCTTTCATGTTGGCAGTGAAGAGGTAACCAAGATAAATCCTAGGGCAATCAAAATGGATTTCAGAGCCTTGGGGCAGTTGATTAAAGGATCAGGTGCTCAGGTAGTGTTTTCATCAATCCTTCCTGTAGCAGGGAACAACATAGAACAGAACAGGCAGACACAGCTGATCAACATGTGGCTTCAAGGTTGATGTCATCGTCAGAACTTTGGTATTTTCAATCATGGGGTAGTTTATTCATCACGAGGTCTGTTGACATCCGATGATATGAACCTTTCTCAGAAGTGGAAAAGAATTTTTGCCCAAGAGCTTGCAGGGCTGATGGATAGAGCTTTAAACTAATTTGGAAGGGGGAAGGGACCATAACATACTACTCTGTGATGAGCAACGGGATGGCCTGCCTAAGTTTGAGGAGCTGCATGCCAGT
>NW_010329370.1:58925-64804 GCF_000700745.2 Antrostomus carolinensis | reverse complement strand
AAAATCGGTGTTTCCTAGCCCTCTGCTTGGTTTCTGGTCACTGCGGTGTCCAGTTTGGTAGGCAAGGTGGTTCAGAGTAGGGAATGGCGCTTCAGAACCGTCCCCTTGTTCCGTGAGAAGAGTGTCGCTCCATAGCGATGGCCAAGTACAGGTGCACTGGCCACGCTCCGGTCTGGCGATTTCTGACCCAAAAGCTCTTGACGTGCCTCACAGTGTGAGTATCCCCAGGCCTGTGCCCCGCTTCTGCGCAGCCCTGCGTTAATAAAAGCATTCCGTTTCTAGACACTGGGCAGAGTCAGCGTCTGACTCCCAGAGTCAAGTCGTACAGATGTGCCCGGTGTCTCCTACACTGAAATATTAACTTTTTTTTTCAGGAGCTGCATTGCAATGTCAGCGAGATTGTTGGTGCCCTAAACAAACGTACAGTAACACTCCTGATTGATTATCATTATAAAGCATTTATTATGTTATAGTACTTTAAAGATTTGACTGCTCAAATGGGTTTCAGGGTGCAGATTGCCTCTAGATAGGAGAGTTGAAAAAAGCAAATATGATGTTATGGCCAGGTCTTGTTACTGGCTAACGACCAAAGGACGAGCCTCAGTATGTGCTCTGATTGCTGACTTGTGCTGTTGTACCTTTCCCAGCTCCTCTGTGATATCACTATTATTATCACTATTATTATCACTATTATTATCACTATTATTATCACTATTATTATCACTATTATTATCACTATTATTATCACTATTATTATCACTATTTATATTATGTTACATAAAGATGCTCTTTTTGTAAATAAATTCTTGACACTTATTGTTGTTGTTCGTGGGAAGGTGTGTTGGAAGGCTGTAAGACGCTGATGAATCTTGGAGCAGCTCAGTCAGAGCATCCTAACACTGCTGTTGAGGGCTCACAAAACTGCTTTCATTAAAGGCTTCATTTAGCTGCAGTACTTCTTAAGAACTATGTTTAAGCGTTCCTTATCAAACTTATTCAAATATGGAAGATCCACTTCCATGTCTGAGACTAATCACATTAAATACTGTAGGCCTGGATTTAAACGGTATCTATTTAAATCTAATTTGCACACTACTGAATTCTCTGGATCTGCTCTAGGATTAGTGTTAGTGAGGAGCACTGGAGTGACAGATAACCAGTTTGCATCTGTTTGTTTGCCCTTTCGTAGGAAAGGTGATTTGGTAACATACCAGCAGTGGTAGAAATCTTTAAGAGGTCAAGTAAAGGCTTGAGGTTTGGGGGGTTTTGGGGGGAGGGTTTAGGGGGTTTTTGTTTGGGTTTTTTTTGTTTGTTTTTTTCCCTCTCTAGTATAAAATTCAATTTAGATGAGATTTTCTGTGGCAACTCGGAGCATTTTGTATTGTATTAAAAACAGTTGGAATGGTCTACTTTGCCTTGTTAGGGTTATTCAAATTGTCTCCCTTCCTGTGTGCTTTTTCTCCACATCTTGGGAACTCCAGCATCTTTGAATGATGCTTAAACAAGTAGCTTCTTTTGTCTTGTTAGGTAATATGTGCAAACATCACTTGCCTTCTCCCTGGATGATACTGTTGTGTCCTAATCAATGGAACACAGTGAGAGCACTTTCAGTAAGAGTGGCACTAAAATATCTGGTAGTTTGCAACATCCAGCTTTTTTACATGAGTTACCAAACACTCTAACTAGCAATTAAAACAAAAATGAGAATTGATCTTGGGGGGGGTGTTGGGTTTTTTGGTTTTTTTTTTTAAAGATATTTCTGCTGTATCCACAATTGTAGCATTTGTTTGTCTTCAGTACTGTCTGTATATAACATTCAAACTCTGAGGAAAAAACATGTATTAGTTCAGAAGCTTATTTGGTGGTCCTATTGCAGTAGATGCCAATCCAGACAAAGTAGTGTTGGTGACAAAAGTCATGTGGAAATAAACAGCTCAGAGAAAAAAAAAAGCGCAGCCTGTCCTAAACAGTGCAGCGTAGCTCAGGCAGGTGTACAGTACAGCCCTAGCTCGGGCAGCTGCCCATGGGTAAAAAGTTTTGGTATCTCAAGGTCATATCTGCCACAACTCATTAGTCTGAGTGTTAGCCCCAGTGTTCCAGTTCTCTTTTGCTACAGTTGGAAATTTGGGGTGGAGAGCAAATTGGTTACTGGTTTAGTGCCTATAAAAATTCAGAAACAAGGTAATTGGGTAAGCAAGGATTTGTCTATTGACAGCTGATCCAGCCTCCCCTCCCTCCAAACTCTTTTCCTGTCTGTGTGTGCGTCATAGGACATTTCCTCATAAGTAATAGAAGATTATAAAACACTTTGTTTCAAAGTCTTAAAAGCTGTTTTTGAAAAACATCTAAGTATCATGTTTACTTCTAGTATACTCTGTATTTCTGGTCAGGAGTAGTTCCCAGTGGGTAAATTTCAGAGACTTGCTGCACACTGGACCCAGTACTGAGCTTCCCTTATGAATTGAGGCTTACTGAATTGTACAAATGCTCCAGGATTTTGAGGCCAGGCTTCAAATTGTGCAGTTTATCTCTAACCGCGATAACAAGAAAAATGTTTTTACATCAGTTACATTTTTTTTTCTTCCTGTGTACTTTGTTGTGTATTCTTAAGCTTCTCCAAATCCCGCAACAGTATAATTCCTCCTGTGTGCTGGGTATTATATGCCATCCCCTCAGCGTCTGGGCATGGGCATATGGTATGGTGTGTGTGCATCTTGCTGGTAAATAAATAACAGCAGTATTTTTAATTCTTTGGATCTTAAGACGGGGTAGAGAATCATCAGCGTGGTGTTACTGAGGAATCTCTTTGCATGAATGTCCAGTATAGCAATGACACGTTTAATAGTTAAGTTTTCTGCTAGTGACTCAGTATTACTGAAAAAGGGAAGCATTTGAAGTCAAAACCCTTGTTGCAAGAAAGCTGCAAGTGAAAGGATATCAGCAGGCTTCTTGAAGCTCACTGTTCACGCTGCATGATGTCTTACTCTTGTGTCTGTACCAGGAAGTCCCCGTGATCTTGCTCCTCTATGACAGTGAGGGTTCTGTTCCCTCATTGTGTTTCCCCGAGCAAAAGGGTCCATGCCCTTCTGTTCCTCATTTGTCTGACTTTGTTGACGCACCACCTCTTGGTTTTCTTTCTCTTTGATTCCCAATGCTCTGTTTATCCTATATTTGTTTATTTCTGCACAGGCAAGAAGTATGCCAGGGAATACATAGTCTGAAAGGGAATTGGGAGGATAAGCTTAGCAGAGCTGTGTTGTTCAGTCGAGAGATACCAGTGACTGGTGTGTACCAGGCCTGGGCTGGATGGACCATGAGCTGCAAGTGGGGAAAGGCTATGAAAATGAGGACTGAACCTTGTTTGCTGAAGTAATAATAGCTTATTTTGCTTTTACCAATGAAAAGTATTACTGTTGCTTGGAATGTTTCATAATTAAGCTGATAGCTATAATAAGCTGCCATGCAATTACCCCATAGGAGGAGCTGACTTGCTATCTAGACTGTAAATAAGATCTTTTTCAGAATTCTTTTCTTTCTGGATGCTTCAAGGAAGCCTAAAAGATATGTTTTAACTCTGTACGCCTTACATGTTGAATTTAAAGTATTTGTCATTTCGAATTACTTACTTTACTCTGCATGGATGTAGAAGAGCACTTACTTCTGAAGCACTTCACGTGAGCGTGTGTTTATTGCAGGCCCTGGCAGCCTGTATATTCTTTATTTAGAAGGCTAGAGGTAGGCAAGGAAGAGACATGAGTACTCTTTAGCTTACTGGTTTTGTCTAGTATTTAATGACTGCAACATATGCTTTTCAGCAGCCTGTATATGTGTATATTTTTTTAATTAAAATCTTGTGGTAGGGTTGTGAATGTGTTCTGTTACCTCCTGTAATTCTGTCAGTGAAAAAACATTGGAAACTTCTGTCTGGGTGCTCCTCATAAGAAGCAATATTTGCTCTGTCTAGGTTTGTGATCTTCCAAGTTTTGATTTGCAGCCACACAGTCCTGTTACAAACACCAAGTCATCATTGCTCTAAAGGAACATTGCAACTGTACAGAATTCAGTCAGTTTTTAAATTAATCCAAAGTAACCCCTTCCAAAGTCATTGAAACTTTCATTGTTGAAAAGGTAAATGTTTTTCCTTTTCGTTAAGGAACAGGAAACTTGTAGCAGTATGTGAAGTAGTACAGCTGACTATTCACAAATGTGCAAACAGTAAACATACGGCATTTTGTCATCTTTGTTGTGATAATCTTGGATGCAAAACACACAGAAATTTCTAGTGGTAAAGAAATCTGCTGTAAAGTGTTACCTTTTTTAAACATTGTATTTTCTCAGAGTGATTAGGAATACTTTCAGTTCTAGTCCTTACACTTGACCTTGTTTTTTATATGAGTTTGGAAGTGGTCACTTACAGCATCTCCGCTGATAGCGTGCAGCTTCCATAGGAATTCAGTTGCTTGCATGTGTTCTCCTTAGTTTTCTTTGTACTGACCGATGTCTTGATTTTTTTTTTTTTGCTCACCTCTGGCCCTGTTATTTTTCCGTAGACATATAAAAGATGATGGATGAACTAGAATGCATAGACATTAAAAGTGGTACAAGATCAGCCTTCAGTCATAACCTGCATTAGTTTATCCCTCTCATCTCATAAAAGCAGATACCTCCCAGTGTTCTCACTTTAGGTCTTAAACATTATCTTAATCTGTATTTGCTTCACTTACACATTTTTAATAAGGAGTCTAGAATCTCTCTAACGCTACTTTCCTGTGGTGATATGAAGCTCATGTGTGATCAAAATACTAAGATTGTAATTGACTATTAGATTTCTTTTTTCTTTTACCCACTTCAAGTGTCTTGCACTTTACCTGCTATTATTGGATGACGTTTCTGTTGAGTTAATAAAGATTAATTCTTCTTGTGTTCAAATAAGCGTATCATTTAACCACACTGACTTTTGGTTTGGTTTTAATTTCCACTTTTGTTTGTGGTGTACATTCCTTTTGTCATTGCTGTGAAAGCTACAAAAGAATCCTTGTTGAATATAACTGCTGGTCACATTTGTGGTTGTTTTTTTCCTGGAGGGGGTCAGCGATACCTTGTAACTGCTGCTAGTTATGTCTCATTCCAGCCAGGTATATCTGATAAAGCATTCCCTTTGTTCCTAAGCACTGGTTCATCTCCTCATAGTCATTAACAGTGTTGTTTTCCATACAGGTTATTGGCAGCCTTTGCTTTTAACCACTCCATTGGCTAAACCTCATTAAGGTTTAAGTAAAGCTGTCTTTCAAATCATGACCTCTTTCCACAATATTTTCAAATAATATGTAATACTGTAACTAATGAGGATCTTGGAGGTGCTTCGCAGAAGTCTCCCCAGCATAAATGTCAGAAGCACCACTTCAGTAAAATCATCTTAAATCAGCGAGTTGTATATGGATGTAAGGATCCCCCAAATATATCTCTTCCAGCATCAATAAGCCATTCTGACAGTGCACCACACAACCTTAGCTCTCATTTTTACTTGTCACATAAAACAGGCTGTCCTCATTTTGACTCGGATAGAGTTAATTTTCTTCCTAGTAGCTGGTATAATACTGTGTTTTGGATTATTTGGGATTAGAAGAATGTTGATAACACACTAATGTTTCAGTTGTTGCTGAGAAGTGCTTACGCTAAGTCAAAGACTTTTCAGCTTCTCGTACTGCCCTGCCAGCGAGGAGGCTGATGGCACACAAGAAGCTGGGAGGGGACACAGCTGGGGCAGCTGACCCCAACTGACCACAGGGACATTCCATACCATAGGATGTCGTGCTGAACAGTAAAAGTTGGGGGAGTTGGCCAGCGGCTGCTCTGGGACTGGTTGGGCATCGTTCAGC
>NW_010329370.1:52240-58890 GCF_000700745.2 Antrostomus carolinensis | reverse complement strand
CGGGTGATGCATTGTGCATCATTTGTTTTGTATATTCTTTTATTATTGTTATTTTCGTGTTCCCTTCCTTTTCTGTCCTATTAAACTGTCTTTATCTCAACTCATGAGTTTTACCTTTTTGCTGATTCTCTCCCCTATCCCACTGCAGGGGATTGAGTGAACGGCTGGGTGGTGCTTAGCTGCCTGCCGGGTTAAACCGCAGCACAGGCTACAGTCAATTTTCACCCATACTGGAAAGGATATAGCTCACTTCAGTGTACAAACAAGGCTTGCAGTGCAGTGAGCAGCCCATACCTTGGGCCCTAATTACTTGCTGCAGACCTGAAGTGCCCTAACTAAGTGGCACAGCTTCTAGCTCCAGAGCCACGCTGCTTCTGGCTTATCTTCCACCTGTCCCTCTGGTTTTTCATGTTTCTGACTGTACAGTGCCATGGGTTCACTAGCTGGGTTGTTCTGTGTCCATTTAGCACTGAAGTTTTTTCAAAATAACTCCAGAAAGTTCAAATCTTAGCTGAACTGGTATCATCACTTGTAGAGTTATGGTACAGGCAAGATCCTACTGGCTAGATACTAGATGTTTTGTTTTCTTCATTGTAAGCAGGGTTTAGAAGCATCTTTCTGATGGCTCATGTTAGCACACATCTGACCTAGGTGAGCAACAGGAGTAAACCACCCATAGAGAATTTGGCCACACCTGGCTTCTCTACTCATGTCAGACCTGGTTTTCTCATATTTTCAAATGATTGAGTTATGTAGACTTAAATAACCTTTTAAAGCCCATTTCAGTGCAATCTCTTGTATAAGAAAACTTGTAGATTATAAGGTTATTTGGCTTTTATGCCAAAAGTTTTCTTATCTAGCTTATAAAAATGCAGCCTTCAGTTCAGTCATCCCCGTTTTGTGAAGAATACTTGTTAATTCTTTTCCCTTAAATTTTACCACTTAATGTTTGGGGTTCTTTTTTGGATGGCTGATCTAAATGCAATTTGTGCTTCATGGTTTTTCTCAAATGACTGACTTGATTTAGTTAAGTAGATGTAGTCCTTGTGGAGGTATTCTTTGTTCAGAATATACCTTTATTTGGATTAAATTTAATAAGGAGCTATCACAGCTGGAATAAAAGTGCTCTCTTTCAGTCATAGTACGTAACCTTGTTGTAGGTGGTTGTTCCAAGGGGCTGTTTGTCATACTTTGTGTGGACAAAACTTAAACCATAGTCTTTGAACTAAGTATCAAAAGGCCTTTGAAGATATTTTTGAGTTTTGTTTTCTTGTAAGGGTCTCTTAATCCCAGTAGGGGCTTTTGTTTGGTTTTTCAGTTTGTTTTTTCTGTAGAGAGCGGGTTTCCTATTGAGTTTATAGTCACCTCTGCTTATCAGGAACCTGCCTATACAAGTCCTGCTTCTGTCATCCCCCAACTGAAAGCATAGATTTATCAATACTGTCTCAATCTGTAAGTCACATAAAATACATTTCAAATATTGTACGTTGTCACTGGTTGTTCTTTCTGCGCATCTTTAGAATACAGAAAGATGCAAAACTTTCTGGACAACAAGGAATGTTCAGGCATTTTTTGAAGCGTAGTTTTCATTGTCCAGTTGTTGTAGGCTTTTTGTTTTGTTTGATTGGATGGTTGGTTTGCTTCCAGTGGCATTCCTTGTGTCTTCTGTGAACTGTTCCTGCTCCCTAGAGCTTGATCCTTTTTCAGACTTTTTTTTACCACCAGGCATTTAACTACATGCCAAACCTCTTGTCCATCACTGTGGTGGATGGCTGTTATTTCCCTGTGTCCTAGTAGTCCAGAATTTCCAGCTAACCATCAGAGCTGCGGTGATGTTTGTGGGCAGGTGTTCCTGCTAGGTATGGTGCCCTGCCTAAGAGCTTGGAGGCAAAACAGATGTCCAGATAAGTGAACAGAGAATGTAGGTCTTGTATTTAACTTCTCGAGTACCTATACAGCATGCCAGGAGTAAGGAGTGGTTGAAAAGCGTGGTGCTTTGATTGTGATTGTGTCTTCAAATATTGAGTCGTCTGTGAGAAGCCTTGCAGACACCCAAAGCGTGTTTCAGCTTTATAGATAAAACTAACAGCACTGTGAAATGTCTAAAGAAGCACAAGTTATTTGAAATTACAGATGTAAAGTTTACTTAGGTAGAAATACCTTAATTGCCAGGGATGTGTATTTTTCACTGTTCAAATAGATTCTAATGTGTGAAGAATATAATTGAATCTTACACATATAACAGTTGTAAAGTTAGTTCATTATCTCTTTCAAGTACTTAAGCAATTTAATGGATAAAAATAAATTTCTATTATGCACATAATTTTTATTTGGATTTGAATCCTTAGAAATAACTTTTCTGGACAGGAGATGGTATATATTTTCAGATTAAGATCCAATCTATGGCCAGAAAAATTTGCTAAACCTGTGATTAATGTTTGAGGAACTTGAGTGTTTTCTTTAGGTTGAAGCTGCCAGCAAGGTAGTCTGGAGGAGCTCTTTCCTCAGGTATGCTACATAAAGGATAAATCTGGCTGTTAGCATTCCAGCTTGATTTCAGCCCTCAAGTTCTGATTTGCAGCCAGAGCACTGTTTTGTGATCGTGCTTCAAAGCAGAGCTAGAATGGGAAGTCTCTAAAAAAACCCTGTATTTAAGCACAAGAGGAAAAGGTGGCACCAGCTTTAGCATGCTGATAGGATGAAGAATGGAAATAAAGTTAAACAGTGTTCCCAGGTGATAGAAACAAATCATAAAGAAGCACCAACTTTAAGACCAGTCCCAGTCATAAAAAGAGCAAATTTTTTCATACAGCTGCTGTAAGTTACTTCAGTGGCAACAGTGTGAAGTGAGGAACTTTGCTCTCTGTGCCTTACAGTGAATGAATGAACCTTCTAATGATTTGTTACTGCTCTCTTTCTCAGAGTCCCTTTAATACAATTTTTTGTAAGGTGATTGTGTATGGAAGTGTGTGTGTGTTCCCATCAAAGACGTATCAAACAGAGCGTGGTTTTGACCACTCCATGGTAGGAGGGGAGGTGGTTTAGGGAGGGTGTGTGTTTTGGTTTGTTTGTTTATATTTTTTTCCTTTAAGCACAGTGATATCCTGAACAGAGTTTTCTGTGAGCTGGCAGTATGACTTACTTTTTTGGAAGTTCTGTGTAGAACTAGAAAAGGACATGTTATAATTTGTGGAGTGAAACATTTCTTAATAGTTAGAACTAAATCTAAAAGCCAGGTTTTGTCTTTGGGTCTAACATTGCTACTCTGAACTGTTCTGCTCTTGAGTGGCTGTGGAGTTGGAACAGGTTTGTGCTCCATTAAATGCCTGCGTTGCAGTGCTTTGTTTGAAGTAAAGTCAGAAAACTTGCAATGACAAGCTTGAGTTTTATTTGATTTGCCTTGAAAACTTCATAGGAGTAAAGATAATGGAAAGATCTGAAAATGGTCTTTTTCGTTATTTGAATGTTTCCCTGCGGCATTGGAAACACAACACAACAGCATTGTGCTGTTATAGGAGAACCAAAAAATTTAGTTGAGTGGTCTAGTTCATTGTCCAAGCAAGTGAAATACTAAATATAAATGGTATTTGAGAGGAAGAAGAAAATTGTATTTTTAAAACCCTTTAATATACAGTTTTAGCAATTCAGGTAAGGAAAACCTTCAAATATTTTACTTTGAAAGTGTTAGAGGTACATTTGAAAAACCAGGAGAGTAGGGAAGAAGAGGTAAAACTATCACTTTTCCATTCCTTGTTAAATTAGAAACAAAAATTTTTAAGGTGACTTGGAGTAAAAAGTAGCAGCAAGAGAAATCGAATGAACTCATGCTCTACCCATAAATATGGGGTTTTGAGAAAAATTCAGACTTTCATACCTTTTTTGAGTTTTGTTTGTTGTATAATGGTGCTTTACTCTGTCAAAGGAACAGTTTTCCTTTATGGAATGTATAAACTTGTTCACAGACTTTTCATCATAATTTAAGGAAACTTTTGATAGCTTCACCTTTGAGAATGCCTTAAATTGATCTATCTATCCTGTAATTTAAACACTGATAGTACGAAATTTATGTCATTCTGTATTCTTTGTTTAGTGTGGAATTACAGATTTTGCATAGAGTTTGCTTTTTACACATAGGAGATAACAATTTAAACGTGCAAAATTGGTAATGTTTAGAGTGTACTTGTTTCAAATTGTGTATTAGTCAAAGTTAGTTGCTGGGTAGATTTACTATCAGTAGCTGAAAAAAAGCTGTTTTGGTTGAATCCAGCCTAAGATTATATGTTCATATGACCAATTTCCATGTAATACACACTTTCATGACTGCAACTTTTCATATTTCCTTTATGCTGAACATGAACATTTTCAGTGATTGGAAAAAAGTCCCATCTAGCAGACTTTGTGGGGAGGTACAAACCTCAGGTAGATTTTAACAGCATTACCAACAGTAACAGGTTTGTAAACTAGCTTCAACATAATCTGGGTTTGGGGAACCCCCTCTACTCATAGTGAATGGGGTTTGTCAATGCCTTCTTGAGTCTGGATGGCTTTTATTTGAACAATGTGACTGTAGCCCACAAAACTTCAATCAAATACAGTGAATACTCCACTTTGGTAGTGGCAGATAACTTTGTGCTTCCTTTGGCCATAATATGGGAGGGTGAAAACTGGCCCTGCATGTTGGTGCTCAGTGGTGCACCTAAAATCTTAGCCAGTGCCTTTCCCAGTTAATCAAAGAGAAGTTGTCAGGGGAGTGGAAGAGCTGACCATGAAGCTTACTCCAAGGGGAAAGGTGTGACACAGAATCAAGGAATAAGATAGGGAAGACAGTCTTTTGAACTGAAAATTGAAGGTAGCTAAAAAAGGGAAAATCTCCTAAGTACTTACTGAGCAGAATGTGAAAGGATAAATAATAATAGTCCAGAAGCGTTGTGAGTTACTCTAAGCTTTAATGTACAAATATGATTTCTCTTGTGCTTTATAGTGATGTTTTGAACTCTTACTGAAGTTTTTCTTGATGTAGGTCACACACTACAAGCAATATCCACCTAATACAAGCAAAGTATATTCCTACTTTGAATGTCGTGAAAAGAAGACTGAAAATTCCAAATTAAGGAAAGTGAAATATGAAGAAACTGTTTTTTATGGTTTGCAGTACATTCTGAATAAATACTTAAAAGGTAACTGTCTCAAAATTCCAGTAAAACTTTACTTTTTAGTAATTATCTTATTTTTTTCTCAAGCCTGGAGTCTGATGGTTGAAACAATTCCAGGATATTTTGGTGCAGTGTAGGTAGTAACATGCATAAGATCTTAATTATGTGATTCTGAAAATGAGATGTCCACCCTTATAAAATGGTATTGACTTCTTAATTCAGGCACCTCTCTACTACTTATATTTATATACATGTATTATGCCAATGGTTTATAAAAATGAAGAGGTGTTCATATGTTGGCTTCAGTGGGCAAAATTGAAATGGATGGAAATAGAGCAAGACTGTACATAGAGTCACAAGAGGATAAAAAAGTCAAGGGAAAATACATTTTGCATTTTGAACATAAACTTTAGTCTGTATTTGCTGGTTTATTTACTGTGTAAACTAATAACGGTTTTAATTTCCCTTAAATTTCACTCACCACTCAGCTTAGATCACTGAATACGGCAGCTACATGTGAAAGTGCTTTCAGTATTGACAAGAGTAACATCTGAAAACACCTTGGTATCATTTAAGATTTTGTTTGCTTTTTTGTATTATGTGCAGATATCACCTGCTCTGACCTGAGTGCAGGTTGCCTTCTGCGAAGCTTTAGAAGGAAAACTTTTGTCATATGGCTTCCATATCTTTCTCTTGATCCAGAATCCATAAATATCTCTGCCAATTCTGCCAAAGATAGGAATTCCGCTATAATCAACACACTTGATAATCTTGTTTCTTTTCTTTTTAGCAATTTGAGGATTGTTTTCTAATGTTTCCAGTAGTAGCAGTGCTTATTCAAATAATGTGGTTAGTTTGTCAGTTCATATCGCAGAAGTGGTTAATCAAAGACTGGTTGTAAGACCTCTCCATGGGGATTCTCCCTGGAGCAGCATAGCTTAACCTTTGTGCTAGTCTGGTTATGTCTTGTTGCATGTGCCAGCTTGCACAATCATCACGTTCCTCTGGGAAAAGCACTGCTACTAAAACACTTGACAGGTTATTGGTTTCTTGAGCATCCTAATCTATATAATACATTAAAGTAAAATTTGATTTTAACACAGCTAGTATACTGCATTTGACATATTCTTCATGTCTTTGGAGGCAAGGTGACTTTTCTGTGTCTGAACGTTTTTGTTATTTATTTTATAAGTTGATGAATATCATAAGTTTCTAAGCTTTCATATGTTTCTGAAACCACAGGTAAAGTGGTGACCAAAGAGAAAATCAAGGAAGCCAAAGAAGTATATAGGGAGCATTTTCAAGATGATGTCTTCAATGAAAAGGGATGGAACTATATTCTGGAGGTAAAAATTTATGCAAATAGTATGAGATCATCATGAAGGATTTATGAATCAACTGTAGAATAAATACACAGTCTCTCTTTTTAACCATGATAGTAAAGACTGGATAAATTTAGCTTCTTAGGTTTAGTGCACAGGGAGTAGCAACTGTCAA
>NW_010329370.1:25758-52222 GCF_000700745.2 Antrostomus carolinensis | reverse complement strand
GAAAAGTAATTTTCATCCTTTCAGATGCCAAATATGGCTTTGCAGGTAATAAGGATTTATGGCTGCCATCAGCCAGCTTGTATAAGTAGGGGCTTGTTGGCAAGTCTCCATATATAATACAGTGTTTAGTGGTTCCTTACATCATTTACATTGCTTTCTGCAACTAATTATAGCCGTTTTTATTCTAATACAGAAAGAATTACAACTTCTTGCGTGTGTAAATAGTTCCAGGAAATACATGTTTGGTTTAATTGTTTTCTAAATTTTTCAGAGATATTTAAGTGGAACTTGATTATGAAATACAAGGCTTGAGCACTTCTGACACACAAATCCCTCCAAATTAAGTCTTTCCACAATTATCCTCTTTCGCTTTTGTTTAAAAAGGTGACAGTCTTCAAGTAATTGCAGACATCTCTTCTCTGCGTCTCAGCAGATTCAGATTAATAGCATTCATCAGAGCTTTTCTAATCTCTGCAGAATAATTAAATGCTAAATTTCATTGTGGGTTCTAGTGAATGGATATTTTTGGCATTTGAAAATACAATTTTTAGTTCTTTGCATTTATTTTTCCCTGGGTACCCTGACTGTGTGTTATGGTGACATCTGTCTGTGAATATATCTGGATGTCATCTTGCAACCAGGGTGAACCATAAGGTGTGCAAGAGAAAAATGAATTTCAACTAAATGTTGCAAATGGCAGCAAGGTAAATCAAACCACTGTTTTCTAAGAGGGAGTTACAGAGAGGTTTGTAGAGGACTTGCATCCAGTTGAAATAACTACAGATTTGAATTCAATCTATATTTGTGTTTAAGCTACGTTATACATTGGGAAGTGCTCTCATCTGTATTTAAAGTAATCTTGATCCCTCTTTGACTAAACCAAGTTAATACACTTTTAATGCTGCATGTCTGTCCACACTGAGTTTTAACATGGTTTAACTAAGTCAATTTCAATGCATGCTTTTGGTTTAGTTAAAATAAGCCTTCCTGCATACACCCTGTGTACATTGTTTATTCCTTTATCAGACTTTTTTGTTAACATTGTGCATATATATATATAAACAAATATGATTTCTACTTCTTGATCTTAGGTGCTAATGGCTCTCAAACTGGAAGTGTTGATTGCTGTATATATTCACATACCTACAACTGTTTGCTCTCAAGCTCTGTTACCTGTTACCTCTGTTACCTCATGTGTAGCATTAGGTAAAATGGAGGCAGAAAAGGCTGTATGAGTGAAGTGCCAAAATGAATTTGAAATGTACATGCATGAATTAGTATAAAGAGTAAATGAATGAGTAGATACTGATAGGGTGGAGGAGAGGAATGGACTGCCTGGGGAACAAGGAAGTGGTGTAAAGGCTGGAAGCGGGCGGGAATTGACCAAGAGTTACAGAGAAGTAAGCCTTGAATTGTACAAGTTGATTCTACCTAAAAAATTTGAAAAGGGCTATAACATCGTGCTATGGTATGATTGTATTGCTTTTTCTGTGGACAAAATTACCACCTATAGCAACTTTGAAATATGTTTTGTTTTTTCACTTAAGTATAATTTTGTCTTAATTGAATCAGTAATAAATTATTTTGAGCCTTTTTGAAGGCTTCATTGTCCTTTTTTAATCCAGAACAGACATCTCCAAGTCTGGCAACTAAACTGTGTGTGGTATATAAACACAATTTGCTTCAGCATATTACACTTTGGAAGAAACTTTAAAACTGTAGTGTAGAAAAGAGTTCTAATATATTTTAGGCACTGGAGAATATGTTTTCATGCTACTTATGAATCTGAATTGATGCAATTTTTGTTGCCTTTAAAGAATATCTCATTAAAAGCTTTCGGTCAAAAAGTATTAATATACTAAACATTTTAAGTATTATCAGTTTAGCTCGCAAAGCTCTTTCAGAAAGTTATAATTACTCTTTTAGAGTTGCTATTTGCAACTTACTCTTTTTCAAAAGGCATATTTCACATAATGTGTGGTCCTTCAGGTATCAAAGACTGAATTTGACAAAAGAATGACAATTCAAGATTAGATTTCATATTTGGTGAATAATTTAGATTATAAAATATTCTTTAAAATAGATATTAAATGGATCCTGCTCTAATAAATTAACAAAGCACACATCTATACTAAGCAAAACTAGAGATTTTTTTAAGGCCTAGATAATAGCTAAACTTTTTTAGCTTACTTCATGTAAACACAGTGAAGAAAACTGAGTAGCAAAAGTTTCTTATTCTGTGGGTAGAACTTGTGTATTTTTGTAGAATATTGAAGCCTTCCTAACTCAGTTTGCACAAGGAATACAAGTGATAACCATTGTTTGGTTTGACAAAGAGACTATTTTTAGGTTATATCTTTTTCTTCCTTTTTTGATAAATGTGGATTTTTTTATTTATTTGGGCTGATGGGTCTGCAAACAAACTGAATTATTTCTAGGACTGAAAGAAATGAAGAAGAAAGCTTTTTCAACAGAATCATAGTCTGACTTTTATCCATTGCAGTCAAATAAAAGGGGTGGCTCCTAATCTTTCCTGTTGTCTAACAGTATTACTGTTTCTTACACAGAAATACGATGGCCATCTTCCTATAGAAATAAAGGCTGTTCCTGAGGGCTCTGTAATTCCCAGAGGAAACGTTCTTTTCACAGTAGAAAACACAGATCCGGAGTGCTACTGGCTCACAAATTGGATTGAGGTCAGTTTGGAAAGTTAGCATGATTTTTCTAAGTAAATATTAATACACTTAGTTTAAAGGTAGAATCCCTTATTGTTTTACGAGGAATTTCTGGAGGCTTTAGTTTTTTGCTTGAACTAATCCTGGATTCTTTTTTTTTTTTTTAGTGCTCTTAACACAGACCTTTTCCCCCTACTTGGCAAGAGGTTGTAAGAATTTTACAGGAAATTCACAACAGTACTTTTATCCACAAGGAAAAGAGGGTTGGGGGAATTGTGTGTAGCTTGGGAGTGCTAACTCCTGAGATGGTCAATACCTGGCTGGCCTACCTTATAAAGGTATTAGAAAGGCTAATTACTTCAGCCCTAAAGCAAACTGTTGGAGGCACCAGCACTTTCTGAATGGGTGATGAAAATAAATAGACCTTTTTGTGCCTGATTAAATGCCAAGTGGGTATTTTGAAGTCCTAAGCAAACCTACACCTAACAATGTGATGGGTTTTGTTTTAGACTATTCTTGTGCAGTCATGGTATCCAATCACAGTGGCTACAAACTCTAGAGAGCAGAAAAAGATTTTGGCCAAGTATTTGCTAGAGACTTCTGGCAGCTTAGAAGGACTGGAGTATAAACTGCATGACTTTGGCTACAGAGGAGTTTCTTCACAAGAGGTAATCCTACTTGTCTAATAATTTGAGAAATCTAATTGTTCTTAACTATAAAGGATTGTAGTGTGTATCTGTTTTCAGTTGTGTCTCTGTTCAGCAGTGAAATTGTGACTGCACAGAGCACTGTGTTTGGACTTCAGTGCAGTGGGTAGATCTGGGGTGGGTACTCTGTCTGAACTGTGAACACTAGACTGGGAGAGCTTTTTTCCTATATGGAAGCTGTCTTCCCTCTGTAAATGCATGAAGAGGCTATTGGTGAAATGGGAACTGAGTCAGAGTTTTGCTGTTACAAACTGGTGCTAGGCGGTGACTGGATTTAGGCTTCTATATTTGGCGTGGCAACTGAAAGTTGCATATTTTTTTTTTTCAGACTGCAGGAATAGGAGCTTCAGCTCATTTGGTGAACTTCAAAGGAACAGACACTGTAGCAGGAATTGCATTAATTAAAAAGTACTATGGTACAAAAGATCCGGTTCCAGGATATTCTGTTCCAGCTGCTGAACACAGGTAAGATATTAGACTATTAAAGCCTTTTTGAAAATAGCTTAAGAAAACGTAATTTTTTCTTACCTATCTTTGTATCCAGAAATATTAAGCTGTTTCACTTATATTATATAGTATTAGCCATATCTGGTCCAGCTGTTGAAGCTGAAGTGCAATACTGATGCCTCTGTATGTTCTAGGGACACAACAGTGGCATGGTTGTTCTTAACTGCAAACACGTTTCAAATGTTTTTAACGATAACCTTCTTATCAGGGTCTAAGTAAATTTGAATGATTCTTTTTAGAATGGACATGAAATCTTACAGGTAAAAGTAGATAATGAGGATTCATGTTATGAACTTTAAATTTTGTTTTAAACATAGAATCATAAAATTAAAAACCATGTAAGTTGCAATTCTGGACTCTCCCAGATCATGTTCTTCCTCCAGAAGAGGCAGTTGCTCTAAAGCTTCCCATCAGCACAACTAATTCAGACAATGGTAAACCCTTGATCTCTCACTAAGAACTGTGAATGAGTTTTTGAGAGTAAGGAACTGGTCTCAAACAGACATTTGAGGTGAAGAACTCTCGCTTTTTATACCAGAATGCTGTAAAAGGTCAGGAGTGAATGCAGATCCTTTGATTTCACTTGCAAGTGTGCATACTCAAATAAGCAGAATATAAAGGTACAGCTGTTTTTTTCTTAGAGTACAAAACGTAGTGCTTTTAAATAGTGAATATTTTTGCTTAGAATTGCGAGACAGACAACGGAAAGGCTTGCATGAATAGTCCTAATAGGGTGGTGATTGTATTTGAACGAACACTGCATCATATAACTTTCTGGACCATTGCTGTAGTGCTGTTCTAGAACACCTGCTTGGTCAGTAGATGTGACAACTATTTCTGAAGTGTCTTCTCTTAGCTTAGTTTAATGCTACAGTTAAATCAAAAAATGATGGACCAAGCAATTATAAATTTCCTTGTAAAGAAGGCAAGCACAGGGAGTCAAAGAACAAACAAGCGTCTTCTGCACAGCATGTTGAAGTGGTGGTATGAAAGCAGCTTAAACTGTCCTAATTAAAGTTTTCATTGCTAAATGCAGTCTACGGTCACCCTTTATAAGTTAATACACAAAAATGGTCTGGTGCAAGAAACCTGAATTTTTCCAGAATTGTTCTACTGTTGCACAACCTCCAGTATGAGGTTGTTTTGTGAGCATGATGCTTGCCTCTGGTGTGCCACCAGGGTTGGTCCTCAGGCTGCCCCAGCCTCTATGAAATAAATCCTATTTTGCCTCTTCACTACTGTGATCTGGGGCTTGTTCATGCAGAAATTAATGCAAACATTTAATGGTAAAAATTCAATGCCCACTAGCTCTTGCTGCACACCTGTGCTTTGCATGAGAACGTTTTAGGGGTTCATACACAAGTTACTGAAGTCAGTTATGTCAGCTGGTCTGTGACAGCCACATGCAGATCAACTGGCATTCAATAACTTATTACCTCTCTTAGCAGCTCTGTTTTATGTGCTTACCTATACCCTTGTACCAAGGGTAATGCCCTGAGGTTCCTCTAGAAGAATGTTTGTATGAGTGAGCATAATGGTTTTAAATCACTATTAAAAAAGAAAATAAACTGTGTTTTCTTTTAAGATTTTTCTAACGTATGCTGCTAGTTCTCTACTTTCCATTTTGGACTCTGAAGTTGCCAGAGCAGATGTTCTGTTCTTGCATCTGTAGTTCCCTAACCGTCTGAATTTCAGATTTAAGAGAGAAACTCTCACAAATGTTTAAAAAAAAAAAAAAAATAAAATCACATCTATATGTGAAACAAGCTTCATGTGTTAAGTGTTTGTCTGAGTTTCCAAAGATAAATCCAGGGTGCTGTTTATTTAGTATATAGTATATTTACCATCCATGCAACATAGTGCTGATAAGCACATAGTTTATGCTGTCTTGTAATCATAGTGCCTATCATTATCTTGAACTGTTGCTGGTAGGAGATACAGAATGTGAGATTTAACATATGAATGCTGCTCTAATATGGATTTTTCAATTGACTTTACAGTACCATAACAGCCTGGGGGAAAGATCATGAAAAAGATGCTTTTGAACACATAGTGACACAGTTTTCTTCAGTGCCTGTATCTGTGGTTAGTGACAGCTACGACATTTACAATGCTTGTGAAAAAATATGGGGTGATGACCTAAGGCACATAATTGAAGCCCGAAGTCCAGAGGCACCGCTTATTATTAGACCAGATTCTGGGAATCCCCTTGACACTGTTTTAAAGGTAATCCTTTCTTGAAGTAATTTGTATACAAGATTGGGAAGTGCAATTGTTTGCTTTGTAATGACTGGCTAACAAACATAGGAAACATAATATTCTAACTTGTTATGCATAGTGTATATGTGATGCTAGATGATTAGGAGCTATGAAAAATGTAAACGTTTACCTCATCTAAATATAGATATGGAAACTCTTTTGCAGTCTGAATAGTCTAATCTTTTCCATCAAACCCATTCTTGCATACTATTCTTGAAGCTTTTACAACAGCTACTGGTTTTGCTGGTCTAAAGGTGCTGGAATGATTCTATAAAGAGAGAGATCTTTCATCACTTAATGAGAAATAAAACAGGAAACAACTTGAGCATTAACAAATGCCAGGCCAATAATACTTCTTACCACCAAGTTTAAATATCTTGCTGTCCTGTATTAACGTAATTCACTGTTTTATGCTACAAATACAAAAGTTTAGCACTTTTCTCCCTTTTGTAAGACATGCATTTAAGTCCGTGGCACACAACTTCGGAGTTGAAAAATGCTTTTTGCCTTGTAGCTCTTTAGAGCTACGTTTAGCATAATGATTGTTGCAGTTCTATAATAAAAGCTGTTGATGCTTCTGAATTTGAGTAGCTGTCAGCACTCTTTTAATAAGAAAGTAGGGGAGATTTTAGTTATGTTGGTACTCTTATCAAATTAGATCCATACAGCTTTAACACTTTTTTTGGCACAAGTGGCATATCATAAATAGGAACTTTGAATCATCTTTATCAGAGCTGATAAGAAAAACTCCTAACTGAAGTGTTTCATTTTAATTATTGGTGGCTAACAAAATCGCAGAAAACCAAAAGCCTCATCCACCATCTTAAGAGGGAGGTCGAAAGAAGAGCAGAATATTCAGTTGACACATTTAATAGCAAAAAATCCTAGCCACCAAAGAGAGAAAGGAGGGAAGCATGGTTCTTCTGATTAGCTTTCAGGTACAAGTTCATAAAGGCCATATGGACTGTGACTTCTTTAACCTAATAGCTTCCACCACAGTGGCTGGTGTGCTTTTTGTGTGTGTGCCTATGTGGATAGATTTAGAGCAGGATATGTGGGTATATTTATGTAAATATTTGTTTTTTTCAGAGCATGACTAAAATGTGGAAATTGTGTTTCCTTATTGGAATGGCAGCTTTTTATTTTTATTTTGAACTGTCTCCCTTCTCTTTTGAATAGGTCTTGGAGATCTTAGGGAAGAAATTTCCCATTACAGAGAACTCAAAAGGCTACAAGTTGCTGCCGCCATATCTCAGAGTTATTCAAGGGGATGGTGTGGATATCAACACACTGCAAGAGGTAGGAGATGCTGTTCATGTGTCAGGGTGACACTGACAGTGTTGATATTTAATCTGTACTCTGTTAAGACTAGTCAGATATTGCAGCTTCTCTGCTGACCCCACCCTGCCCTTCATTCCAGACACTGGCAATGATATCCTAATGCGTAAAACAAATTCATTAAACCTCCACAGGGAATTATTAAGATGCATAAAAAAACCTAAAAGGCATTTCCTAATCCCCCTGTTGTAACCCTTCTCCTCCCACTGTCTCTCCTTTTGTTTGCTTTCATCCTGCTTGTCAAGTCTCATTCAAATCAAAATCTGGCAGTGTTTGGTCCTTTCATTGGTATCTAAAGCACACTGCATGATTGCTGTGCTATAGCAATAGTAGTAATTAATTAGCCTGGCTCATTAGTTATGTACCATCTGAAGTATGCTTGCACTCATATTTTGAAGGTGTGGTTTTCAAGGAGAATTTTTAAAGTCAGTGAGGGAGGCAAGTTTGTTGATTTGGCAACTAGTGGAATAAGGATTGTTGAAAGCCCAGAAAATGTGTATAACAGATTAGGCTGTAGTCTGAGTCAAAAGTGCGATTTCATCAAGACAAAAATTGGTCATTTAGCAGATGCTGCACGCTTGAAACTAGTTATAAATTCACCACTATTGACTAGATGGAGATACTAGGTAGTATAGTGTGGTTACAAAGGTACAGGCTGCAGTGACTACAGATGACGAGGGGCATGTAAAATGTGGAGGACTTGACTTTATCAGGTTTGTCCTGGATCATTCATCTTCAGCTGTATTAGTTCAAAAACAGAAATAAGTTAGATAAATTTAAGATTGATTTTACTTGATTTTATTGATGCTTGTCTTAGCTTTCTAGATTGACACATCCTTAGATTCTTCTTGACAAAGTTGACTTTTGCTGCACCTCAAAATGAAGAGTAAGAGACACCAGGCTTGTTTTCTAATTAATCTGAAATTGTCTGCTTTAGCTACCATGGGCACATAATGTGAACTTCAAGGACAGAACTCAAATTTGTCACTCAGATCCTTAGAGAGCAGTTAATATTGAGATTGTTACCTGATACGCCAACTGTAGTGCAGTCACCCACTAGTTTTGTTCCTCCTCCAATAGCCTTTGATGCAAAGTTCATTTTACTTTATTTTTTTGTCCCATGTGGCTTTTTGGGAATATACAACTGTGCTAATGTGCTTCACAGAACACAAGCATGAGAGGTTAATAGGTGGAAAGTAAGTCTTGTCATTAGATACTAAGGGAAGCGACTCTGACCTTTTTTTTAAAAAAAAAAACAAAAAAACAAACTTCTGCTTGTTCTCAACAACCATTTAACAGGACTGATGCCTGTGTCAGGCAGAGTATGTTGTGGTTGAGATTTTTATGTGTCATGACCGGAAAGAATATGGACTATTAATTTTTTCTTGTAAGGAACTCAAAAGGCTGGTTTCTGCAAGTTACACTGAACAAAATACAAGGATGCTCATATAGCATCAATTGTAATCAAAATATTAAAACTAGTATTTAAAAACTTTACATTAAAGGAAAAAATGCACTGCTTTCCAGGTAGAACAGGAAAATAATTCCAGGAGCTAATGAGAGAGATAAGAGGCAGAAGGAGCAAATCTTTGTTCAGATGATCTCCCTGTTCACATAATTTCCTCATCAAACTGTAACTGATTATAAGGAAAAGTCTACCTGTAACATGTGGTAGAAGAGAGGTGAAGATCCAGTTCCACGGGGCTTACAGAGCAGATGTAACTCCCTGCTGCCTAGTGGCCACCTTCTCATCTCTTCCTGACTCTGTGATCTTGCTGTGCACCTCGTGTCAGCTTTGGTCATTGAACCGTTGGTCATTAAACTAATTTAGCCCACACATAGCAGCAAACTAACTCAGCCAGAAGTGATCAATTTTGTGGGTTAGTGAATTAAATTGACTCAAAAAAGGGGCCAGTACTCAGCAGCACAATACAGGAGAGAAAATAAACTTGTTTTGAGCTGGGGGAAGCAGGCAGGAACGAGAGAGACACTTTTTTGACAGCAGCAAGTTATGTTGGAGCAAAAAGACCATGATCTTGTAGCCTAATTTTATTCATGTTTAAATTTCATAGACCTCATGATCCTCTTATGTCAGCAAAACCAAGGTTACTATGCTGACTTTTGCAAGACTGAGTAATAGCTTGCAGTTGCGGGGCGGGGGGGGAACAAACCAACCAAAAAACCATAAACCCCCAAACCAACCCAACCCTAAAGTATAAGTCATCCTTTTCCAACAGGAAATTGCATGAACAAACATGAACATATAGATGTGGCCATCTCCCCCCCGCCCCAGCCTCTTAAAACCTGTACAGGTGATAGTTCTAATTATTCCTTGTTAATCTTAGATTCCAGGCATGATTTATTGCTATGGATCAGATGAAAGGTAATGGGTACAATAGCAAAATCTAGAATGAGTAATGACTGATCAGTCTCATTTAACTATCCAAACTAGCTGAAACAACAATATAGAGAACAACTCAGAGTATAAACTGGATTTTAAAATTTTGTTTTAATAGGGGATGCTGGTAGAACAGGTAAGGAACCTTTTTTGACTTTGTCCTAGCATTTTCACTTTTTAAAATCATTCCAATCTGCTAACTCCACAATGTACTACACTTTCAAAGGATTTTCTTTGAACATTCAATTTCCAGATGTCTTTAAATTTTTATACAAAGAAAATCCTCTAATCTGGAGTCACAGTTGATAATCATGCTCATAATGGTCAGAGGAAGCTGGTCAGTACCTTGACACCTGAACTGTTCTCCCTGTATAGGTTTGAAAGTGCAAGATAAATTCTTCTGTTTTGTTTTCCTTTGGGGAAGGCTTCAGTTTTTTTCAGATCTCCCACTTTTCTTCTTCCCTATTATGGCTGCTGTTTGCCATCTCTTCCCTATTATGAAGGAAGCTGTTATCTGAGCCTCTGCTGCAGGTCACTGTTAGAGTCAGAGCTGTCTTTCATCTTGGTCTTGATTTCCCTTCCCTTTCACCCCTCATCAGCCGAAGATCAGTCTGAGTAAGGAAATCCCTTGGGACAGTGGGGAGGTGGAAACTAAGGTGAGTGAGGAGTTGTGCCTGTGGCATGAGATGAACAAACCATCTGTAAATGAGAGCAGGCACACTAGGTGAAAGGGGGTTCACATTTCTTCTCACCCAGGCAGGAAGGTTAAGCAGCCATGACCCAGCTATGCTATATTTGTACTAGCATCTGTTAACCTACAAGTGTCAGTGAACATCAAGTCTAAGCATCATGGACCTTGGTAGGATGTTGTTTATACCGGGTAGTTTGTGCTACATCTTGCAGGCGTGTTCAAGCAAGTTCAGTATCAGATGTGATCTATAAAACTTGATAAGGAAAGGAGTAGAATATATTGGCTCAGGCTTGGCCAACTGTTCACATGGCTTCAGACGTGTTCAGCGTCTGGACAGAACTTGATCAGAGTCCAGGTGGAGCTTACCCGCATTTGCCTTTTCAAAAGACAGTGTAGATAAACAGAGTCCATATCCAGGCCTGGTCAGGTCTGGTTTCTTATGGTGCTGTTGGACCTTACGCTTAAGAAGAGGGTACACCAAGTCCCTTTTGTTACCCTTCTTTTGTCGTCTTCAGTTACTTCTGAGATGCTTAAGGAAGAATTTAATTTATTTCAATCCTTTATTCTCCCTGGGTACCCCTTTAACTGCTTCCAGGAGAACCTAATCACCTGAAAATACAGATTCCTTTTGTGTATGGTCACTATCTGAAAGGATGTGATGACTACTGCTAAAATACATGGGTTTGTCACATATTGAGGGGATATTTGTTCAGGATACAAAGCTTCCAAAAGGTTCCCTTAAGTGAAAGTCATGGTGGTAGGGCCTGAGATACATTTTGTTTGGCTTCTTGGATGCAGGTGAGTAAGTTGGGAACTCACTGGTGAGATCTTTACTGGGGAAATCTCAGCTAAAAATGTAGTCCGAAGGTGATCAGAGCATACCCTCAAAAGGTTATGGCTCTGCAGTCCACCTCTCCTGTTGGATGGGCTCTGTCAGGCATTCAGACTTTGAGAGTGTCTGTGAAGAAACAATCCAAATGGGACTAAATCAATATACAAAATGTTCTTTTATTTACATTAGCCACCCTTTTGTCAGTGTCTGAAGTTGGAAAGTCTCCTTTTTTTTCCTTATGAAACTTGAATTTTGCCTTAGCTGTCCCTTAAAAAAAAATAAAGTGATTTGTCATCAGTAGGTCCTGAAACAGTCCTGTTCAATGTTACTCTGGCATTTCTTTTTGATGCAGGAGGCTGAGACTGCACTAAAGATTATCAGATTTCTGATTATGTTAATTTTTGAAACTCTACACTGTTTCCTGTAGATTATGTCCTTTCATTCTGCTTCTCGCCCTCCTTTTTTCTGGATGGATAGGATTTTGTGATTTTACCCATTCTGAAGTTTTCTCACCCACTTTTGTTAATTTGGTTTGGAGATAGGAATTCAAACACACTCTTATTGGGGCTATAACCACCATTTCAGGCTGTCATAAGGGTAACAGGTTCAGGGAAACAAATCTTGGCCGTTTATGAGCATGACTAAACTAGCACCCATTACTCCAGGCTAGAGGATGTCATGTTTGTCTGGATAGAATGAGAGTGGGGGAAGAATGATATAGTAAGTTTTAACTTGACTGTTGATAGCAGTGCAGTTCACGTTGATCTGTACTTGCCTGAGAAGGCAGCAAAGCAAACTTCTTGAGCAGCTTTATGTATTTCCATTTCCCATCTTTGAAATTGCTAACGTGGTTCTAGTCAATGTGATTTTGTTGAAGTCCTCGCTCAAAGTGGGTAACAACCTTCTGGAGTTGTTGAGCAAGATGACTGCTTTGTTTCAGGATACATGCTGTGCTTTGAGGACTTCCCATAATTCTGAGAAACCAGAAGGCTCTGACGTACTCCCATGAAGTTTTATTTTCTTTAGAGCTCTGATTGTCTCAGCATTGTGTTACTGCTACCCTAGTTTGGGAAGTTTACATGCTGGCATGATAACAGTTTTACAGCAAAAACTTTATTTAATTATGCCATGCTGAAATCACAAATAAAAATGCAAACAGTGTGCCAAGTATTGAAATAACTGTTACATATATCTCCTGGAAACTGAATGTTAGTTGGTTTAATTGTCTGTAAAAGCATCTTGTTTTAGTAGTATAATATTTTTCTGGAAAAATGTCATGGCTTAAAAGTATGCTCCATCATAAGTTTTCTTTTTCTTATTAGATTGTGGAGGGAATGAAGAAGAATAAATGGAGTATTGAGAATATTGCCTTTGGATCTGGTGGAGCTTTGTTGCAGAAACTAACCAGAGATCTCTTAAACTGTTCCTTCAAATGTAGTTATGTGGTGACCAACGGTCTCGGGGTAAGTCTTTCTACTACTTCTACCACTGTGTTTTCAGTGGAGGCCTCTCCGCTTAAAAACCTGTTTGACGTTTCCTGTTACATTACCACCACCTGTATTAGGTACACAAGCCCCACAGAGCCCTTTCCTTTTTAAAAAAAAAATACTCTCTTCATTTTAGGTAAATGTCTTCAAGGATCCGGTTGCCGATCCGAACAAAAGGTCGAAGAAAGGCAGACTGTCGTTGCATCGGACGCCCGCTGGAGATTATGTGACGCTTGAAGAAGGCAAGGGAGATCTTGAAGAGTATGGACAGGTATGAATTTTTAAAATGTATTACATCATTTGTCTTGCAAAAATAAACTCAGAAAGTGCAGGTCGTAATTAAGTTTTGATTATCTTTTTGTTCAACTCCCATCTTATTACTTCAGAAGTGTCCCCAGTGCCAAATTCAGTAACAGCAGAATGTTAGAATGCCAGTAGAATGTTCAGGCTTTACATTTTGAGATCTTTTCCTTTTGTTTGTCTTCAGAAACAAGAGAACATCGCTGCTTTTTACCAAAACTAATGTCTCAGTGTTGCAGAATATATGCTAGCCAAGTAGTTTTATATGGGCTATAAAGCACAATTTGAGTGGTGACCCAAGTTGGAAGTGGGAGAGGGAAAGACATAACTAAAATCTGTTTCTACTTCCCTGTTTTGATATTTAAATAGTTCCTTCAGATGTTAATGCTCAGTGTGTGGAATAGTTGCCCAGTTTTCAAAGATGGAAGTTTAAACTATGAATTTGATTTCCCTGTTAATTCTTTACAATTGCAAAATGAAATGCTATTTCACTAAAATAATCACAAACTTTACGCCAGTCTTGGGCAGTTTGATATCTCTTACGTTTTCAGTATGCAGGCAGTGAAATGTTGAACTGCATGTTGAGTCTTCCTGTATTAAGAGGATTGAAATAAAGTTATCAAATTGCACTTCAGTCTTTAGAAGCTGGAAATTTCTTGAGTTTTCTGGTATACAGAAGCACGTTTGTGTGCTACTAGGCAGAGCAGTACTGCTAGTCATACTGTTTTTATGCTTACTAAAACTGAGATCTCTCTGAGAAATTTCAAGACAAAAAACTGAGTTATATACACTGTAGATAATGTAACCTGGATGCAAAGATCTGAGAAAAGACTTTGAAAGTTGTATATCCACATATGCACGTGTATATGTTTGTGATGAACATACATATGTATGTATATGTGTAGAGGGGGAAGGACCTAATGATGAGAAATCTCTTCAAAACACAAATCACAAGACTTGAGGTCTAAAATTCAGCAATATATAGTTCCTTCATTTTTGACAGATGAAAGAATTTATTAATCAATTTTCTGTCCTTGGATATTAGAGAGGGTTATTTGTGTGATACAGATTCTGGGGCTCCCTGGGAAATGACGGGGAAATGTACTCCTCTGTGGGCCCATTTCCCTAAAGCCGCAGGCCCTTGCAATAGGGGTCATGAAGCATAGTGACTGCTGAGCCGTGCCTCTGTGCTAACTTTGAGGTACAGAGCTGTGCTTACCACTCTTCCAGCGTGCTGTTTGCAAGCACTTCTTGATACACTGTTTTAGAAAATATACGTGCAAAGGGGACTGTGAAGAAAGGGATTTTTTTAAAAAACCTTTGTTTTCCTTCATAGCTCTAGAGGAAATAAAGATTTTATTTAAACATCTATAATTGAACTGTATTTAATTGGTTGAGTGTCACCTTTCTTACTGGCTCCTCTAGCAAGGTGTATTTAACGTGTGTGTATTTGGCTTTGGCCAAATGTGGACAACTCATTTTAAGGGTTACTCAGCACAAAGATTCCGTCTGTGCACGGGATGGCCTAAATCCTTTCTTCTGGCCAAGCATTGGTGAAAGGCATCAGAAGAAGCTGTAAAGATTTAGTATCTTGACAGTCTAAAGCCATAGTCCTAAAAGGCTTGATTTGGGTGCTTGTTTTGAGTTTGTGTAACCTACGTTTGTTCGTTTGACAAATCACTCTTGCTAAAACAGTGGTGTTTCTTGCAGGATCTCCTTCATACGGTATTTAGGAATGGAAAGGTAACGAGGTCATATTCATTTGATGAAGTAAGACAAAATGCCAGACTGAAGAACAGTGAACTAGAAATGGCGTCTCTCTAAGTTTCATTCCATGTCTGTGTATGTGTGTGTGTAATAAGTACGTACTGCATAGCTACTGGGTTTATTGTACAGATTTGTGTGTTTGTGTTTTATGACATTGTAGCCAAATTATTTGTTGGTTTATGGACATACTGCCCTATCTTTTGCCAGTCTTTAGAAAAGATGAAATCAGAAAATGGTACTTACATTGTAAAACATATTTAAAGCTAAAGTGTGCTTTTTAGGGCCCTTTGCCAGTAGTGATTCAATCTGGTATTGATCTTTTCACAAATGAGACAGAGCTGAGAAACTTTTTTATATATAACAGAATATCACAAAATGGATTTACATAAAATTATCATGATTGCTTTATGTTTATATTTAACTTGTATTTTTGTACAAACAAGATTGTGTAAAATATATTTAAAGTTTCAATAATTAAGTCTTTCCAACTTTTCATGATTTTTATGAGCACAGACTTTCAAAAATATTTGGTGGGGGGGGGAAATCCATTGCCTTTTGTCCATTAATCAGCAAATAAAACATGGCCTTAAAGTTTGTTGTGACATTGTACCATTTGATGACTAAATCGGGACTCATATCTCCTTAAGATCCCATAGAATTGCTGACCTCATCGTTTCTTGTAGCTGTCTGTATTAGTAAATCTGCATTAAAGAAAATTACTGTTCTTACTAGAAGGTTTAGGTACTACAGACCTTGCTGGCATGGTAAGGTATGTAAATGAAATGCCAAATTTGAAAGGATTCTCTACTGCAACTTAACTTGCCAAGTCTATCCCACTTGGCATATGCACCTCAATATTTTAAGAGTAAAGTTTTTAAGAGATCTCCTCTTCCACTATAGAATATATGTATAAAATACTGAAATATGGAAGCGGTGTATTTTAAAGTAATTACACTTCTGGGTTTATTTTTCATATACTGTAAGTGACATGACTTTAAAGCAAAATACTGGACTGGGTAGTGCACTTTTTTACTTTTTTGTATTTTTTTCATTGATTTGCCTTTTGTCAGACTGGATGTTAAATTGTAAAAATGTTTAACTATTTTTGTTAACAACTTTAATAAAACTTTATGCTAGCCAAACTCCTACATGAATGACAGACCTGTTTCCCCTTCTTGCCCCGTCCCATTGGGGTGAGGAGGGACTTTTTATTTTGCAGAGGGTAAACTGTAAAACAACATGTTTGAGAGATACTTTTGAACTGTCTGCACTTGATTGTATTTGCTCTCTGCATATGCTTGATTTTAATATCTGCTGGAAAACAAAACTGTTGAGGATTTTATTTGAGAAGCTATGTAGTAACCTCTGAAAAGTTTGGTAGTACTCTCACTAGAAAAGTACCTCCCTTAAAAAAAAAAAAAGAACAAAAAAAACCCCCAACCAACCACAAAACCAACAGCGAAAGCAAATGGCTCCTGTGTTACACTGATCAGCTATCAGCCAATGGCTTAATATACTGACGTAATTAATGCTTCTAATTAGTAAATGATGTTACAGAAAAAAACCTTTGGAATCTTCTAAAATAACTTAAGCTTACAAAATTTTATAAAACATGCTTTTAAAGGGAGATTGAAAAGCCATACTTCATTGTTCTTATTCTCTTGCCAAAAAGGGCCACATCAAAGCACCCATAATATTTCCAGGGTTTGTGGTTAAGACATTTATTCCCAGTCTCAATAGCTCTTGTTAATAAAAACTTGTTTTCCACTTGTAGTGTATGTAATTATACATTTAAGTGATGTATTGTTTCAAAAATAGTGCTTTGGTAAGGCTCTAAATGCTGACCTTTCACACTGAGGAACTGCCTTCCCTTTGCTATTAATTATTTTGTTTGCATTTGGCCAGGAAAGCTTTTAAATCTGGACCTAGGATCAGTAGCAGATAAATAGTGCAGAGCCTGTTTCACTCTTCCACATGTGTACTAGGGAATTTTATGATGTATGATTTAAAAAACAATAAAGTAAATGCTGCTTTCATTCAGTATCAATAAAAATTTTGATAACTATTGTCTACCCATAATTGATATTTTTATACTTGAGAACTGAGGATATACTGTGGAAGCACTGTTTTCTTGTGTACCATTAAATACATTAGTAATTGTTCAGTATTGTCTAAAACTTTTAGCTTGGAGACTTGAAGCAAATTGTCTACTTGTGCATGTCACTTTCAGAAAGTTGTCACGTCACTAATTTTATTAAATGTTAATATCTTTAAAAGAAAAAAAAAAAAAGAGAAAAACACCTGGTGCTATTCAGACCTGAATACATGTCTGTTTGGTGGTTTGACATTCTGGGCATCAAGGAGTTGACAAAAATGACTGCAGTGCTTGAACCATACAGTATCCTGATTCTTCCACATGAAAGCAAACAGCATGTTTAAGTTTGCTTTAAATTACTAGATTTGTAGTCATTGATATATTTTAATTATCCCCATTTCATAATATAATGCAGTATTTGTATTTCAAAAGAGGAATTGGGAGTTTTGTGTTAATACTCTTTATTTGTAACCATATTTAGCATAAGAAATGGATTTTATAAGACTATTTTTTTCTTGAGGTGCATGATTATGAAAAGATGCTTTTTTGGTACTTTGAAAGATCTGAGGAGAGAACAGAAGAGTACTTAACTGTTTGGTTTGCCAAAATCAAAACAAAGCTTTTTTCTTACAGGTTTTTACATTCCTTCTTAACCTGTTTAGTGAAGAATAAATATTCCTCACTTAAATCCTCTGTTAAAGTAATTTTAATGTACTTGGCATCAAATACCGGTATGTAATACACATGGAAATAAAATTTAGTTCTGGCAGTGAAAATAATAGCCATTTGACTGTCTCTTAAAGTGAAGTTGGGCATCAGCTTTCATTCCTGTGCTCTTTGTTGCCAAACACAGACTGGAGCATAGCTGTTCTGTCATTACAGTCCTCTGTTGGAGAGCTGTTTGTGGTTAAGTGATTGCATGTTCAGTCAGCTCAGTCCTAGAGAAGAGCTGAGGGTGGTTTTTAGGGTGTGAGCACATCTGTGCTTCAGCATCTTGTATGTTTGTGCTTAAAAATGAAGCACTTGTAATTGAATTTGATATAAGGAATTATCCTCTATTTATATTTCACATATTTTTTTCTCAAATAAAAATTCATTATTTAAATTTTCTATCTAAAGCTACTAAAAATGCTTGTTTAAAAGCAAATTAACCAAAGAACTTGCAGCCTTCGGTTCACTTCAGTATCTGTCAAAAAGTAATGTCTGCTCTTCAACAGAGAAAACATCTCACGTCCCTTTGGACAGGGTTGTCATAATTAGAAGTTGTTACACTTTTAACTCCTACATAACTAAATTGCAGAGGGTACCTTGCAAACACAGACACTGTTAGTATGGGTGTGTAAGGCGCCCAGCGTAAAAGTTATTTACCATCAGTTGTTGCTAGTCACAGAATCACAGATTGTTAGAGATTGGAAGGGACCTCAAAAGATCATCTAGTCCAATCCCCCTGACAGCAGGAACCTAAATGAGATCACATAGAAAGGCATACTGTAGTGTGAAAAGGGGCTCCTGTAGCCTACGGTAATGGCCTTTTAGCACTTGAATTTAAAGTCTCTGCTACATTATCTTTACAGTGAACATGCAGAGCTTGAGTGGTAGGCAGGCATATTCCTCCTCCTTTTCCATGCTGGTAAAAATCTCCAGCTGCAGCACTCTAGCTTTTCTCACTCTAATCAGCCTTTGTGCAAGTAAAAAATAATTAATTAATGGTGACTGTGCAGTGGTAGGCTCCCAGATCATCACACAAAGGAGGCTGCAGGGAAATTCCAGGTCTCGGACTGTGCAGAAGAAGGGAAGGGACTCATCAATATGTCTCTTCCTATGTCCTCTAATTCTACTGTAATAAATAAAATAGTATCTGTGCTGAGCTGCTCAAGGCAGGAACTGTGAGGATGCATTGAGCAGTGGCAATTGCATCTCTGCCGGGTAACATATGGGTTTTTTTGGTCCATGAGAGCCCCATCAGGGTCCTGTAGGCACACACCTTGTGTGTGAAATTTGTTAACACTTGAGTGAAAGATAATCCTCTTGTCTTAAACCTGGTAGATGGAGTCACCTCATGTGGAGAGCTGCATGCCTTCTAAATAACCCCATGATCAGAAATGAGGAAATGCTGAGATTAAAGATGCTCTGTAAAGTCATGCTTACTGAAGTCACAGTTGTCTGCCATTGATGTTATGTTCATTTTTTTCCCTGTGTTACTAGTAGTAGCACAGCTGTCCTCGATGATTTTAAAACACCCTTCACAGTTATCTAAAGGTGTTTGGATTTAATTCATGGTAAGGGACGAAAATCACTTTGCAATAGAGCATTTCCAAAAAGTATTTACCCGTGGTGCAATATTTTGTTGAAAGGTACCCTGATTTCTGCTAACCCAAAGCAGTTCAACGGATATGGGAGTGAAGTCAGCAGTACTCAAGTAACATATTTTGTTCCATATCAGTTCCTTACTAATCTTTATCTGAGTACTCCTGACTGCTTTTTGAATAGGAATTGTAGAGTTCTCAGTTTATGGTGAGGTTTCCTGAAATCAGAATTGCAATCCTCTCTCCTGCTCCTGCCTGGATGGATAGGGAGCCATCATGCCTCCAGCAATGTTTTTACTTCCCTCTCATACAACTCTTCTGAGTAGAAGGGCAGGTTTCCTCTTTGTTTACCTTTGAGCCAAAAAATACAAAAATTTGGGTTGTATAACTCCTTTTTTTCCCAACAATTTAGGTTCTATCTAAATCTGTTCAAGCTGTTTCTAGATCACTGCATTAGTATACACAGCATATTCCTTTGCTTCATTGATTAATATTGGTCTATGAGATGTGAAGATCTGATTCTTGGTGGTTATTCCTATGCTTGTGTCAAGGAAATGTATTTTAGGTAGCCTGGTAATTATGAATTATTGAAAATTGTTTCAGAATTTTCTATAATTACAGTGCTTCAGAAATTCAAGTGGGAGTTAAAGAATGCATGGAAGGATCTGAGGGCTGGACTTTTTTACTTCTTCCTTGCTTGTTTAGGTTATTAGTGTAGCTATTTAAAGCTTTCACACCAGCCCTTTTATATGAAAGGCGATGAGAAAACTTATTTTATAATGGCTGAGTATTCATATCACCAAAGATTAATAAAAGTAAGGCAAATGTCAGACCAACTGTATGGACTCTAAACCTTATACCTTCTAAGGTAAAGTGAAGAACATCAGTCTCAAACTTCCTTCCCTTTGCTACAAAAGGGAGAAGGAAAAAGGTTTTCTCGGAGTGTTTGGGATGCAGTTTCCTCAGCTTTCTGACTGTAAAGAGCAAGTCTGCCCTGCTCTTCCCTTTCAAGGAAGTTTTCCCTGTTCCAAAAGATGCTACCCTATTTTAAGCATAAGGAATTGTGGCTCATTGTTGGATGTGTCAGAAAGATGACATTTCTGATGTGTGAAAAGGGTAGTAAAGCCTAATTCAGCTCCAGCTCTGCTTATAGCCGTGGATGCTGTCCCCATGGCTGTTTTGTTGCAAGAAAGCATGTACGTGTTCCATCCCTGGTCTATCTTCTACAGTAACTGAAGTGGGTAATCTCTGGGTGAAATGGCTTTGGGTAGAGATATGTCTGTAAGTCACAGAAAGGTCAGATCATGACAACTCATCTCCCTCTGGTGAGTCCTTCCCCATGATTTCTGTCTCAGCTGAGCAGGTTCAAGTCCATCCTATAATCTACTGTGAAAACACTGAGGCTGTTCAGCCAAAACGGAGTGTTGCTGTGTCCCTGTGTTAACAAAGCAGTGGTCTGTTAATGTGCCCCAGTATAACTTTAATCCGTTTTTAAAGGCTTGTAGCTACTTGTTAAGCCAAATGTCAGTGACAAACTTCATTAAAGCTACTGTTTTTCCCAAACACTGTGGGTTTTGCAGCCTCACCTCCAGCACTGCTGCTTGAAGACCATTATTTGGTTTTATTGCAGCTCTAAATCTCCAGAAGATAAAAAGGAAGATTTCACCTCAAGGTTTTTCAATCTTTACACCTTCAGACAAAAGCAAATAGCTTCACACAGTAAAAACAAAAGACAAAGCTGTCCCTTTGCTGCCTTACGTGTTCCGGGCTGTGACCATGAAAAGATTAATAGTCACATGAGAGCCGGGCAAACTAAGATAATTTGTTCTCTTAAAAATTGTTTCCTTATAAATGCCATATACTGAAACATGTTTATAGCTTTATAGTAATTAATGAAACATAGCTGAATACTCAAACACTTATTGACTTGCCAGTCTCAGCCAGATTCCACGTGGTTTACACACAGTTAATCCCATCGGGCAGAGAGGCTGCACTGGCACATAGCACAGCAAGACAATGTCATCAAGTATATAGAGACCGCAATGCTGGGTCTTGTGTCTGCTGGGAAAGTCCAACACTATATGAAATAACTTTTCCTGCTGCTATCCTGAACCCTGGAGTTGAAAAAGCATTCTTGATGGGTTTGGTGAGCGTAATTCAACACTGGCTCCACTTATAGCAGTGGATACTATCCCTGTGGCTGTTTTGTTGCAAGAAAGCATGTACGTGTTCTATCCCTGGTCTATTTTCTTCAGCCCATACTAGGTTAAGCAAGACCTGGACAGTTTCATTAGTTTATTCCATGTTCCAAAGGTGTTTTGAGACAAGAACCCATATGGTTATTGACTGTGGTGTGCTGTAAACCAGGATGAGAAGAGGGAGAGACTTTGCTGGTTGTGAAATGATTGTAAATAATAATTCCTTCACAAGTCAATCAATTAGACAAAAAAGCTGTCACTGAAATGGTTTTTATAACACTGCAGCAAAGGCAAGGGTGTTGAGACGTGTGTTGGCTAAGGCTGCCTCTGGTTCTCTTCCAACTGACTTTCTTTATGCCCTACTCTCTTAAAACACACGAAATTTGGAGAACCACTCTCACCAAGCAGCCATGTGTAATTTTCCTACAATGGAGTAAAGCTCTGTGTTACTGCCTCTGTTCTTTCCTAACATTTAAATTGCCTGGGTCTTTTTTTGTTTGTAGATTTGTTTTTAGTGCTATTGAGCTTTGTACTGACATGTTTATTAAGCTATTCTTTTATAACTCCAGGATTTTGTATTTAAGTGGTAGTAGATGAATCATAACACATCATTTCATACTTGAGGTTAGGATTATTTTTTCCTGTATACATCAGTTTATGTTTATGCTGAATTTCATCTCCCATTTTAATTTGCAGTCATGGTGTTTCATAAGGTCTTTTTGCAATTCTTCACAATCAGCTCCCGTCTTTATGACCCTGAGTAACTCAGCACCTCCAGCAAACCATCAACTGTTTACTCCTCCTCCTCTAGATTGTTTAATAACATGTTGAGCAGTGTGAGTTCCAGCATATATCAGTAAGTGGAGCTTCACACTCTCTGTGGAAGTTGAGTATTTTTCTTACTGTTTTCTGTCCTTTGCTCAACATTGTATCCATGTAAGGACCTCCCCTCATGTCCCAAAACTTCTTAGCTTCCTTCAAGACTTGATTAGAAACCTTGTTGAGTGCCTTTTTGAAATTAAAGTATGTTATATTAGAAGGATCTCCCCTATCCACACACCCATTGACTCCTTCAAAGGACTTCAAAAAAGGTGACTCTCTCGCACATCATCTGGAGTCTTTCCCAGGAGCTTAAATTTATTCCTACCACTGTAATTTCAAGTTAAGTTTGTCTACCTTCAGCATCCAGCCCTGCGATAGTTTAACTTGGCTGGCAGCCAAACGCAACACAGCCACTCACACCCCCCCCTTTTCCCCCCACCCAGGGATTAAGGAAGAGAATTGGAGGGGTGAAGGCAAGGAGACTTGTAGGTTGAGATAAGAACAATTTAATAATTAGAGTAAAAATAAAATTAAAATAGTAATAATAATAATAATACTGATAACAACAATATATATATGTAAATGAGTGATGAGTACAATTGCTCACCACCTGCTGATAGCGATCCTGGAGGAATGAAAAGGAACCCTGAACCTGAAACCACAATCCCAGAAAAGCAAGTCCGAGCGATTCCTGAGAGAACCCCCCCCTTTTCCAGTCAACCCCCGTTAATATGCTGAACATGACATAATATGATATGGAATATCTCATTGGCAGATCCAAATGCCAATTCTGGGTTTTGCTGACTAAGACACTTTCCCTCTCCCAGCCCTTTGCACTTGCAAACTTCCCAAACACAGTGTCCTTGTACCTTATCAACATTCTTCTCATAACAAATCCCATACTGAAACCAAAACACAGTGCTTTCTGGCAAAAACCAGGATAAGCCCCCCCTTTTTTTTTTCGATGCTTTTGTCCACAAGATCAAAAGTGTTGAAAATTTGGAAAATCCTACTCCAGACAACTGAGGGAAATTGTGAAACTGATCCTTGTTCTCCTGCTGTCTTTGCCATGTTGCAATACAGTTCTCGGTGGCAAGTGGCACAATGGTAACAAGATTCTCCCGTTTTATTCATGCGTTGACAGACACCTATTTCAGTGGAGTACTTTGGGATAAGAACAACAGCTAGCCAGTAGGACAGATCTGTGCTTCAGGTTTGAATTGAAGACGGACAGTTACTAAGCAGCAGACCAACTTGTGGGAGGCTTGTCACCTGGGTATGCTTCTCAGGGACTCGCATTATCAGGAAAGCTGGATGTTGTAAGAGAGACAGCCTCACCAGCCACTTCACAAGAAACTTGATCGGGACTAGAGGCAGAGGGAACCTAGTTTGCACAGCGCCCATCCTTGAACTCAAAAAAATGTTCATGTATTCAACAAGGGACTCTGGGCTATATCAGACTCCAGAGTACTTGGGAAACTGAGGCTAGAAAATGCATGTGGCCCTGTTGATTATTTTCTCTACGTATCTATATTACACCGAGTAAAGAACCATTTGTTTTAGACCCCTGTGCAAGGCTCTGTGGGCATCTCATGTCCTGACAAAATAGATATATAAACTTTCTACCCTTGCAACAAGGGTATATTGAAACTACTGAGGTGCCTCTGGCATATTTGCTGGGTATAAAGTGAGCACTGGTAATTGGCCTTTTCCATATCCTGACAGGATATGACAGGGATCACATAAATATAACTATATATACATACATATTTTGCACACACAAACATGCAGTCTATCTGTATATGGACAGATGTATATAGAGGTGTATACTTTCTAACTATAAAAGGGAATATCCATAAAGACTAAAGATTCTAATAGTGGTATTTCACGGGTCATGATCTTTCACAAATTTTGCATACGGGGATCCTTGCCCTGTTTCTTCCTGATGGCTTCATTTCATACGTGAAAGGGTTGTGTAAGCAGCCTTTCAGCTACCACCTGACTGGCGGCTTACGCTGACACGATTGTGGGAAAATAACGGAAGATTGGCGAGGAGGACTGTAAACACCCTCAAGTGACTTGCAGCTGGGTTGTCGAAAAACACATTTATCCTCCAAATTGTTGTTTAACCTTGTGTGTTGGACAAGTAGAACATCTGTATTTAGATAATATAGGCCTGTGATGAACTCAGAGGCACCCTATTGAACATGCTTGAGATTCCTGCCCTGCTGTGGGAAAGATAAAAGCACGGTGGTAAACTACGCCTGTGCAAATCCCTGGTACACAGGGGAAAACAGCAAGGTTTGGTGGTCCTCTAGCATGGACCCAGCTCCACGCTGCCTGCGTCCCTGCTCATGTGCCTCTGCCCAGGTCCGCTTCGGGGATCCCCTGGTTGGCAAGGTAATGAAAATAAATTTGGTCTTTGCATTTCCCCCATGGTTCTGTGGTTGTTCCTGCATCCTGCCTGAGCCGGCTCACACAATTATCATCTATGTTTACTCTGAAGTCTGTCTCTGAATCATTGCTTGCCAGGACAGCCTGTGTGTCTGTCTCTAGTGTTGTGTAGGTTGGTACTTAGCTACCTGCCAGTGGATGTCACAGGACTATGACAGGGCAAGCCAGGTTTGTGTAACAGTAACCTCTCTTTGTCCCTCCTTATACCCTCCAATTTACATGTCTTCCACAGGCTTTATCAGCAGAAGTTTTATGTCATTGTCTAGTTCACCAATGAACAAACTGAATTGTGGCAAAAAGACCTTTGGCATTGCTGATAAATGTTGTGCTTGTTGGTGACTCCCAATGATCAATATTTTGAGATCAGTGAAAGAATAAACTTTTAATTCATGTAGTTAAATACCTGGTAATTCCATATGGCACAAGTTTTTAAAACCAAATAGAGTGCTGTACTAATGCCTTGGAGGAATAAACATTGCATTGTGATGGTTTTCTTTAGTCAGTAGACCTGCAATCCCACCATTAAAAAGACACCAGCCCTATTTAGTTCCCTTTGTCACTACTGGCCAGTCAAGTGCTCTGAAATGAAAGGTTACAGACCATCTCCTGCTCCATTTAGAATCATCTTCTCCTCCCTTTAGCTGTGAGTAGGAAGTGCTGCCAGCCAAATCCTGGTTTCTACTGCAATTCCTAATGACAAAAGGAAATACCTTTAGGTAAGGAATGTGCTGGGAATATTTGGCTGGAGAAAACACAGCCCTGGGGAGAAGTGGGACCTGTGTGCCAGCTAGATGAAGTCACACAAGAAGCGGGGATCATCACCCTGGGGACTGTCCTTCCTGGCACAGCCCAGACCTGGCAGCTCATCCATTCCTGGGCATGTTTCACCAAACCTGCTGAGCCAGAGGCTCAGACCTGCTGGGACTGGGACTCCAGCTGCGCCGAGCTTGCCTCCCTGGGTTCCTCCAGCCCTACTTGCTCACTGGGAGCCAGGAGTTTTCTTCTACAGAAGTGCTCCACACCCACTGTAGCCTCAACGTGCAGTTCCCTGGGAGCTGCGAGGCCCCCCGTGGGGTCCAGAGGGCTCTGCCTGGTGTGGTTTCCACCTGTGCAGGACAGCCACTAACATGAAGCAACACCAGGGTCTCCTTCCTTCTCCTCTGCCTTCTGGTGGAGCTGCCATGCTGTCCTCCCAGCCTCCAGGGTCAATGGCCCTGGGCAGCAGCACTCAAATCTGGGGCCAGAGAGGCCACTGTGGCATTAGCATTTCCAAAGTGAATGTATGGCTGTTGGCTGGATGAAATTTAGGCCATTGAGTTAGGTACAAAACCAGGTCTGGATCAGAGAAGTATAACGTCAAGAAGAGGGTGGGGAGTAATTGACCAGCAAACCGACTAAAGATGAAGAGGAGACTCCTCTCAAACATCCAGTATACCCTGGGGGGAAAAAAGGGGATTTCTTATGGAGTACATTTTTCTGTTCCACATCACTCCTGCTCGGTTACATGTGAGCAAGGATGGGCAATCATTGCATAGCATGAAACATGCTTCCCACCAGGCTGAGCTGTCCATGTGAGGTGCATTTGTGTTTCCAAACTGAGTTCCAGGTCAGCCTAGCTGCAAAGCTGG